>NW_028300422.1:1145490-1204253 GCF_049724085.1 Artemia sp. Qi Xiang Cuo | reverse complement strand
AAACGAACAGAAGTTATTACGCAGATGAGGTAGTTTGCCCCCTCGTCAATATCTCGTTCTTTACTCTAAAGTTTTTTTATTACTTTCAACTGAACAGTTTATTCTCATTAACAGTCCGGTTTGAGTCAGGTGTCATTCTTATAGAATTATAAAAAAATCTTATGTTAAGAATACCGTGCGAGGTCTTGAGGAGGGGGCAAACCCCCTCATAATCGTAATAATTTATGTTCGATCTAAGTTTTAATGTTGCTTCTTACTTTCACTTGAAAAAACTTGTTGTTTTTTTTATTTTATTTCAACAAGCCTAACCCTCAAGCAGTAGTAGTTTCAGGTAGAGCATTAGTAGTTATAGCCAGGGTCATGTCCGATTTTTTTTCGGGAGGGGGGGAACGAATTATATTAAATACCTAACCAGCTCTACATATTAAATTAATCTGAAAAAACAAAGTTTTTCCAAGGGAAGTAAAGAGCGAAGTTGAAACTTAAAACGGACAAAAATTATTGCTTCACAGCCTGTCTAATATATACAAATCAAAATAGTATAAATAAATCAACTATTTATGTTTCTCTGTGTTTCTAGGATTATAGAGACCTAGAGCTTTGCTGAAAACACAAAAATCAAGTATTACAAACAGGAATATTGATTTGGGAGTGAAAAGTGAGTACGAAGCCTGACAACAATACACTAATCTATAGAGCTTTTCATAGTCTTACACCAGTTGTGACAAAAGTAACTTTCCATATATAATTAAAATTATCTTAAAAACTCAAGCTGAAAATGCGGCTGTTTGTCTATACACAACAGCGAATTTCAAGCAATGATAAAAATTCTAAAGCTAGTATATGGTCCTAATAATAATGATATCAAGATGGATTTAGTTCTTATGTGTATAAAAAATATTCTTTAATTTTAATTTTTAAACCCGACACGACAGCCAGGCATTGAAATGAGCCACCGTGCAGAAGTGATACCAAATTAAACGAGAAAAAAAAATAAAGCAACAATCCGAAAATGAATTGTTATTTATCTTAAAAAGGATTTATCCTAAAAGGGATTGATAATATTTTTATTCTGTAAAAAAGTGTCCTTCACTTGTTTGCTTTTAGTGTACCAAATCTCCTATATTAGTATGTGTTTTCAGTAAAGCACTACTTTTCTATGATCCTAGAAACACAGGGAAACATAATTAGTTAGTCCATTTGAACTGGTTTTTTTTATAAATATTGGATAGAATGTAAAGCAATAAATTTTGTCCGTTTTAAGTTTCAACTTCGCTCTTTACTGCCTTTGGAAAAACTTTGTTTTTTATATTAATCTTTGCTCGTTTTTGATTCAAACTTAATGTAGAAACAACTCTGCCATGATCTTGTTTATTTAAACGGGGAAATTTCTGTTCATTTCAAGTTTTAATGTCATTCCTTAGTTTCAGTTAAAACCTTATGAAGCTGTTTAAGGGTGTATTTAGAAGTTTATATTTATGCCTATTCACTTTTTATAAATTTGACTTGATGGCACACTCCTATAAAGTGTACTTTCTGTTTTTCCACCCATTTTTTCCAATGAAAAAAGTACATGTAATAACAAAAAAAAGGTGTTTTTCAAAACCTAGGCAGGAGCAAAAAATAAGGGGGCAAGGACATCCCTTCCCCTCAATTACCGCCATTAGAACTAGCACACAGGCTTCATCAGAGTCAAGTTTGAAGGTTTAATTCAAAAGTGTTGATCATTCAAGCTTAATTTTTGGTAGATTTTTAGTTGAAAAGTTTTTAGTTTTAGTTAATTTGTTTTCGCAACAATCTTTTACTTTTAAGATCAATAGCAGATTTATGAAACTTATACAGGGGGTTTGGAGGGGGTGTATATGTGACGGGTTCTTACAAACCTCCAGTTAAGGGCTTTGGACCATAATTGTTGCAATGGCACCGTCTTGTGCTTCCAAACTCTTCCACTTAAGATGTGGCACCAAAAGTGCCATTTTTAGTGCTATATGGCAGCTACGGATGGTGAAATTGATAATAAGCACGTAGATATGAGTAACAGCTTTAAAATGAGTCTTCCCGGGATGTGCTTTGAAAAATGAGTAAATCACACTTGCAAAAATAGTGGATTATCTAAGAAGTAATGATAAGAAGGGACGAACCATGATTGAAAAAAAAAAAAAAAAAAACTCAGAGAAGAGAGAAAATAACAAAATGAAAAATAAAGTAAAAAAGGGTTAAAAAACGTGTTTTTTGTTAGCCAGCTAACAATGAATATGACAAAATATAAGAAAATATTTCGAAAAGGACCTCCGCCAAGTCGTCCTAAGTGCCAAACAAAAATAAAAAGAGAAAAAAAAAAAAAAAAAAAAAACGAGAATCTAACCTTTCGAAGTTTCAAACAGTTCGTGGTAACGAACTTGTAAGTAAGGAGCGACCCGGCTCAATGGTAACCGAAACTCTAGAAAACGGGTTTTTGATACCAATAGATATATCAAAAGAATCAGATTTCAATGCTCATTTCAAATATATAACTTTCATCAAGTTTAGAGCTACCCATCAAAAGTTACGCGCCTGAGAAAATTTGGCTGATTTTCAAAAAAAGGGGGAAAGACCCCTAAAAGTTATAGAACCTTAATGAAAATCACACCATCATATTCAGCGTATCAGAGAACCCGACTGGAGAGGTTTAAAGCTCCTATCTACAAAAATGTGGAATTTTCCATTTTTTGCCAGAAGAAAGATCACGAATGCGTGTTTATTTGTTTGTTTGTTTGTTTGTTTGTTTGTTTGTTTTTTTTTTTTTCCCATGGGTGTTAGTATAGAACTAGCGGAACTATATAATAGTTTGAGGGCTCATTGGAATTGAAATTAAAAGTTCTAGTGCCCTTTTTAAGTTACCAAGAAAATGGAGGGCAACTAGGCCCCCTCCCACGCTTATTTTTTTACCAAAGTCACCTGATCAAAATTTTGAGATAGCCATTTTGTTCAGCATGATCGAAAATATGATAAATATGTCTTTTGGGATGACTTAATCCCCCGAAGTACCCAGAGGGAGGGCTAAAAGATATGAACTTTACCCAATGTTAACATATAGTATTGGTTATTCGGAAGTATACAGAAGTTTTCAGGAGGTTTTTTTCTGCTAGTGGGAGGGAAGGGTGGGTCGGGAGTTATGTTGGAGGATCTGTTCATGAAGGAATTTTTCATGGGGGAAGGGAAATCGCCATGAAGGGGGCGCCGGACTTGCCAGCATTATTTATTGGTTATTGGGAAGTATACAACCATTTTCAGGAAGGATTTTTTCTGGAGGGGGGGGGGCGAGCGGAGGGGGTTACTCTGGAGAATATTTCCGTGGAGGATGTTTCTTTGGGGTAAGGGACATTTCTATGAAGGGGGTGCCGGATTTCCAAGCATTATTTAAAAAACGATCAGAAATTAAATAAAAAAAAACCAAGTTTTTTCAACTGAAATGTAAGAAGGAATATTAGAACTTAAAACGAACAGAAATTATAACGTATGTGAGGGGGTTCTCCCCCAAGTCAATACCTCGCTCTTTACGCTACAATTTTTTTTAGTGCTTTCAAAAGAGCTATCTATTCTAATTAAACGGCCTTTGTGATTCAGGGGTTTGTGAATGAAATTTTTTTAAACTTTTAACGTAAAGAGCGTGGTATTGACTAAGGGCAGAACCCCCTCATATACGTAATAACATATACGTAATAAAAAAACAATAAAAAAACAAGCGATACGGCTCAATAGTAATCGAAACTTTTAAAAACGTAATTTTGATGTCAATAAATGTATCAAAAGAATGTGTTTATAATGCTGATTCTAAATATATAAATTTTATTAAGTTTAGTATTACTCATCAAAGGCTACAAGCCTGAGGAAATTTACTCGATTTTTTAAAGAGGGGGAAACATCCCTACAAGTGAAAGAATTTTAATGAAAATCACAACGTCAGATTCAGCGTATCAGAAAACCCTATTACATAGGTTTCAAGCTCATATCTGCAAAAATCTGCAACTTTGAATTTTTGCCAGAAGAAAAATATACGAATATAGAAGTTAGTTACGTAAGTTAATTTGTAAAGACATTCATTTAGCAAAAGAAAAGTAAAATTTTTATGCAAATAAAAGCTGCATTAACTAAAAAACGATCAGAAATTAAATAAAAAAAACAAGTTTTTAAACTGAAAGTAAGGAGCGACATTGAAACTTAAAACGAACAGAAATTATTCCGTATATGAAAAGGGCTGTCCCCTCCTCAACGCCTCGCTCTTTATTCCGTATATGAAAGGCTGTCCCTTCCTCAACGCCTAGCTCTTTACGCTAAAGTTTTTTATTGTTTTAAAAATAAAGTTGTGAGACAGAGTCAAACTTTAGCGTAAAGAGCGAGGCGTTGAGGAGGGGACAGCCCATTTCATATACGGAATAAAGAGCGAGGCGTTGAGGAGGGGACAGCCCCTTTCATATACGGAATAATTTCTGTTCGTTTTAAGTTTCAATGTCGCACCTTACTTTCAGTTTAAAAAACTTGTTTTTTATATTTTTCCTGTACCGAGCAACTAGCGAACATTAAAACTACAAGATGAAGTATTAAATTTCCTATAACCGGAAAACGTCTAGGTTTAACTTTTCTGTAGTAGTTAATTAAGGTTTTAGTTTATAAAAGTTTTTATTTAAGTATAGCTGCCCAGTTTGTCTGTTTATTTTGTTATTTTGTCAATATTTATTTATTACTTCAAGATTAAAATGTCGTAAATTGGGCTCAATGAAATATCTCCAGTATCTCTATTTATTGCTAAATTTTGGTTCATATATTTTTTTTATTTCAATTATCTCTTTAAAAGTTTGTGGTACGCCATTAACAGTTGATATTAAAGTTGCCTCGTCAAACAGAACTAGATGGGTCGGGTTTACAAAAATATGAAAAGCCAATGCCAAATCAAAGTTGTCATTGTTATTTTTTAATCTCAGGGACTTATCTATTGAAATTTTGTGCTCATGCAAACGTTCACCTAGTTGTTGATGGGTTCTACCAATGTAAAATTTTCCACAAGAACACGGGATTCTGTATACACCACTACCCAGTAAAGGGTCTGTTTTATCCTTTCCTGAGTTAAAAAAATGTTCAAACTTTTGTTAGGTTCTGAAAGAAACAGAGAAATTATGTTTATTTAAAATTTTTCTAAGTTTATCTCCAAGTTTCGGGATGTATGGTAAAACGATGAAAGTTTTTTTATCAATAGACGGTGTAAATGAATCAAGGGGAACAAGCTCCCTATTTTGTTCTTTTATCTTTTTTAATCGTCTATCTATTATATTTTCAATGAGTTTGATTGGGTAACCATTGCAAAAAAGAATATCCTTGACATAATTTAGTTCAGAAGTTATATGATTACGGGAACAAATTTTTAAAACTCTGTCGACTAAAGAGATTATTACCCCTCTTTTTACAGAAGGAGGGTGATGGGAATGTGTGGTCTAAGAATGTATTTGAAAAAAAAAATCCCAGGAGAATCGAACGCTTTATAATCTAAATTGAAGTACAGTGCTATACTAAGAGAACGACTCCTCTAACAATCTAATTTAATATATTGGTGATTGTGGGACTTTAATTTGCGTAGCTTATTAAGGAGACCAGGAGGAGGAAACAGCAGGAGGTGTTCTTCCAAACCTCGAAGTAATGGTTTTGGATCATAATTATTACAATTATACCGTTTTACACTTACTAGTTTTTGCACTTAAGAAGTGACACCAAAAGTGTTGTTTTCAGTGCTATATCTCACTTACGAATTGTAGAATTGATAAAAGCATGTAGATATGAGCAAAAGTTTTCAAAATAGCCATTAAACATCACTCTAAGAAGTTCTGGTGGCCAATAGCTCCAGCTTTTCCACTTCAGACATGGCAAAAAAGTGCCCTTTTTAGTACCATTTGAAACTTGCAAATGGCGGAATTTATAGGAAGAACGTAAATATGAGCAATATTTTTTTATATGAGCTATAAAAAATCTATCTACGGTATTCTGGTTGCACACGAGCCACACCCATTGAGAAATGGCATAAAGTGCACTTTTTCATGCCAAGTGGCACTTGCGAATGTTATAACTTATACAAACCACGTACATATTAGAAATATATTTTGAATAAGCTCTTAAGCATCTCTCTTTGATGTTCTAGTAACCCGCTCGGCCTGTAAAAAAAAAGAAAAAAAAAGACTGTTTTAAAGTTTTTTAGCTTTTAGTCACTAGTGGGCTTTGGTTCGCTCTTTACTAGGTTGCAGCTAATGCTACAACTATGACAAAGAGTTCATTGTGAATTCTCCCAAGAAACTAGTTCATTTTGAAATCTGTGAAATCTAATAGATGGTAGAATTTGTAAAAACCTGGTAAATATAAGAAATAGCTTATAATTGAGTCATTAAACATCTATCTACGTTGGTATGCTAGCCATTTGTGGCAATGTTTCAGTAGCTTACTGGTGAGCATACACTTTATAAGACTAATGGGTTTGGGACGGGGAGGGTGCGGGAAGGCTTCTTGTAAACCTCCAGTTAAGGGTTCTTGAACATAACTATCACAATAGTGCCTACTTTGTACTTCAGAGCTGTTCCACTTATGAAGAGGCACCAAAAGTGTTGTTTTCAGTGCTATATCGCACTTACTAATGGTAGAATTGAAAAAAAAACACGTTGATATGAGCAATAGCTTTCAAATGAGCCATTAAGCATAACTCTTATAAGTTCTGCTAGCCCAATAGCCTCAGCTTTTCTACTCGAGACATGACACAAAAAGTGCCGTTATAGTACCCCTTCGAAATTTTAGACGGTGGAATTTATAGAAATAAAGTAGATAAGAGCATTATCTTTTATATGATCTATAAAAAATCTATCTTCGATGGTCTGGTAGCCTGCTAGCGCCACCACTTGAGAAATAGCAGAAAGTGTCATTTTAGTGACATATGGTCCTTGCAGATGGCAGAGTTTATAAAAAGCACGTTGATATAAGATATAACTTTTGAAAGAGCTATTAAGCATCTCTCTATGATGTTCTGGCGACCCGCTTAGCCAGGAGAAAAAAAAACAGAAAGAAAAAAGAGACAGATCAGTGCTACCGATGCAAAAAAGCAATTTTCCTTGTTGTTCAAGGAGGGGAGCTGTAATTAACCTGTCTAAGGTTTTCCACAATTCTGATTCCAATGTTACACTTTTCATTCGATTTTACGCTATTTTGGAGGGGGTTCGGGCTTTTTTCGAAATCGAAATAATTATCTTTATGGAGTTAATTTTTACCTTTAAGACAAACCGAAATAATAGTTAATAATAACAGTATTATCTTATTTATTTAGGCTATAACCCACCGCACAGACAATGTGAAAAATAGTGGAGTAAAGAGAAAAAGGAAAGAAAAAATAACCACACACAGCCCTTAAAGTAAGATAAACAAATAAAAAGAAAATTCAGCGAAACAAACGAATGAGACCATGGTGAGGGGACAGTTTTTCATAGGCCTTTGTAGACAGTTTTATATATAAATCACAAATTTTTTTATTTATATCAGGTATGTTATACTTTTTGATAATACGGTGATTACGAAATAACGGAAGATACAAGAAAAATTTGCAATACCGATAATAGAATTTCCTTAATTTAAGAAAACATATTATTACACAGAGTAATACCAAGCCAACCTAGGCTATCAACTGAACGTATAGAAGAATAATTACAATTCAAAGGAGAATTCGTAGCATTACCGTTGAAACAAAGATATTCGCACTTTTTAACATTTAAATTAAATCCCATATCTAAAAGACCTCTTCTCACATTATCGACCATTTCAGACAAAGGAAATTCGCTCCAACTAATAACTAGGATGTCATCAGTCTAAGAAATATACGATACATCAGAAAGTATCAGCTATCTTAGAGAGCATTATAACAATACAAAGCTGTCAAATATAAGGTGATAGTCCAACTCCTTGGCGTAATTCGCATCGAACACAGACATTCTCTTTAACATTAACCTAATTCATAGACACTAACCCCGTTGCCATTTGTTAATCAGTCTCAGATGTCAATTTTTCTCACTAGGCAGTTTTTTTCAAAACGCGTTTTTTAACTTTTAGTTACTATGGGCTGCGGTCCACTCTTTAATAGGTTACAGCTACCGCTGCAATCATGATACCAAAGGGTCCAGAAGTTTGCTGAATGTACCATCTGAGCAAACCTATTTCATAGCCATAAGGATAAATGACTGGCAACATAATGCATTGGAATTGTATAATTTATTCTACACATTTGTACTCTAGGGGGGTGGGGATAAGGTTAAGCTGAATTAGGTTTTAGCCCCGTTCTGAGATTTATTTACCCCGCCCCCTAATATACAAATATTTAGCCCAGATTATATTATCATATAAACTAAATTATTATATTTTCATCATCTTATGGCATCTTTCATTATGGTTAACCTAACAGCCCTTCTTGAGTGTAATTTGTATAATACACAAGTACCAGTAATTTTTCTTTCAATAGGGCATAAACAAATGATACCAATTTTCTGTGTTTTTTTTATGTTAATCATTGATGATGGAATGTATAGGAAGGCCATAGAAAGGGCGTAATTTGATATGGGGCAGGGGGGAGGCAACTACCGCCTCCCGGCCCCCTTTTGGCGCAAGGCGGCCGGGTACCGGCCCGCAAACCGTTCGGTGCTACAAAAAATCTCGTCAAGTCTAAGATAAGCCGTCATAATTAACGCATCCAGAGAAATATGTGAGTTTTCTTTAGTATATCTTTATCTCCATGAGAATATATGGCTAATTTTTTTTTCTGCAATCTCCTTTTCACTTGATTTGGAAAAATGGATCAAATTATGCCTCCCCTCAGGATTTTGACGAAATTACGCCACTCACATAGATATGAGCAATGTCTTTTATATAGGCCTAGGTAAATAAGGCTCTAAAAGCCTTATTTACCTATAGGCTCTATATTTATCTATAGGCTCTAAAAGCCTTATAAGGCTCCAAAGGCTCTAAAAGCCTTACAAGGCTCTAAAAAATACAAATGAATATTCATTGTCAATTTAGTATGCATTTACTGATATTTAGTAATCAAATTTTCATATTGTTTGATTTATCAAAGTTATAAAAGTAAAAAAATTTACATTTATTAATTAGATTGCAAATTATGTTCTGGCCTTGGAAATGACTAGGGGTTTTGCGCCCAACTTATGTTAATTTCTGCTCGTTTTGAGTTTAACTCGGTTATTTATTGTAGGCCTAATTTCTGTTCGTTTTGGGTTTCATTTATTTATCGATGCTGATTTGCGGTAGTTTCCCGCTTGGTAGATTATTTGATTTTATTTTTGCTCATTTTTTGTTTAATGGAGTTCTTTAATTATCTTTGAAAAACTTATTTTGTCGAAAAAGTTTTTTTAATTAATTACAATTCAAACGAGAATTCGTAGCATTACCGTTGAAACAAAGATACTCGCACTTTTCAACGTTTAAAATAAGTCCGATATCTTAAAAAACCTTTCTCACATTATCCACCATTTCAGACAGAAAATTTGCTCCTACTAATAAGAAGGATGCCATCCGTGTGAGCAATATAAGATACGTCAGAAAAACAAAAAAAGTAAGTATCAGCTATCATAGAAAGCACTCTAGCAAGACAAAGCTCAAAAACATAAGGGGATAGCACGCCTCTTTGGCGTACTCCGCATCGAACACGAATATTCTCTTGGACATTAACCCCATTCATGGACATTAACCCTGTTACCATTCGTTAATCAGTGTCAGATGGCAATTTTTTCACTAGGCAATTTTTTTCAAAACGCGTTTTTTAACTTTTAGTTACTATGGGCCTTGGTTCGCTCTTTACTAGGTTATAGCTACCGCTGAAACCATCATACCAAACAGTCTAAATGTTTGCTGAAAGTTAGATATGAGCAAACATATTTCATAGAAACAATTTTATATGAGGGGTTTCAGATTTCATTGGAATTTTATAATTTAGTCTTTATCTGGACCCATTCGGGGGGTGGGGGAAAGGTATGGTTTATTTAGGGTTTTAACCCCTTTCTGATCGTTAGTTTGCCCCCCCCCCTTAATGGTCAAATATTTAGCCCAAATTATATTAATATGTAAAATAAATTATTATATTTCCATAATGTTATGGCATCTTTCATTATGATTAACCTAACAGCCCTTCTTGAGTGTGTTTGGTATAATACACAAGTACCAGTAATTTTTTCTTCAAGAGGGCATAAACTAATGCTACCAATTTTTCTGTGTTTTTTTTTTTAAGTTAATCGCCGATGGTAGAATTTATAGTAAGGCCATAGAAAGGGCGTAATTTGATATGGGGCAGGGGCACGGCAACTGTCCCCACCAGCCTCACTTTTGCCCCCCCCCCCAAGTCCTCATTTTGCCCCCTAGCTGAAATTCAGTTTCGGCAAAAAAATCTTGTCAAAACTAAGAAAAGCTTTCGTAATTCAACCATCCAGAGAAACAGGTCAATTTTCTGTTGAATATCTTTGCCTCTATTATGGCTCAGTTTTCCATTTTCACTTACATTTTCACTTTTTGTGGGACAATTTTATACGAATTTGCCCCCCCCCCCTCCGGATTTTGAAGATCTTACGCCACGCACGTCGATCTGAGCCATATATTTTATATGAGATATAAAAAATCTGTCTAGATACATGAGATACCAATGCGCCCCAAAACAATACGCTCATACCGATATACGTGATATAAATACGCCTGACGCCAATACAGTGTGCAGCCCTTTCTCCAGGGACTATGGAGGGTCGTAACATCACCAAAACCAAAGATATTTGACCTTTGAACTATTTTGAACAAAGTGACTATCTCAAAATTGTGGTTGGATGACTTTGGGGGAGGGGACCTTCAGGGAGGGGGGATAGTTGCCCTCCGATCTTTTTGGTCCCTTAAAAAGGACACTAGCAAATTTAATTTCCGTTCGAATGAGCTATTATACATCTCTCTATGATGTTCCGGTCACCCCCTAGCCCAGCTAGAAAAAAGAAAAACCGAAAACAAAAACAAAAAAACATGAGACCCATCAGTGCTACAACAAGGAAAAAGTCATTTTATTTGTTGTTCAAGAAGGGGAACTGTAATTTCTCAGTACAAGGTTTTCGACCATGGTGATTCCAATTGTACACGTTTCATTTTGATCTGACGCCATTTTCGACGGGTTTCAGGCCTTTTTTCGAAATCTTCATAAATTTCTTCTCGCAATAAACTTTTACTTTTAAGAAGAACTAAAATAATAGTCACCATTCCTCAATCAGTGTCAGATGGCAATTTTTTTCCAGTAGGCATTTTTTTTTTCTAAACATGATTTTTGACTTTTGGCTCTGACCGTGTAAAAGAGTTTATAGTAAATTCTCCCAATGGACTAATGAGACTTACTAAGGGTGCTGGGAGGGGGAGTATACGGGAAGGATCCCGTGTCAATCTCCAGTTAAGGGGCTTGGAAAATAATTATTACAATGGTAACGTTTTATACTTCGAAGCTTTTCAACTTTAGAAATGGCACGAAAGGTGCCGTTTTTTGTGCTATTTTGAACTTACGCATGCCAAAACTGACTTGAATCACGTAGATATGAGCAACAGCTTTAAAATCAGCCATTAAACATCTCTCTAAGAAGTTCTGGCAGCCCATTAAACTCTAGCTGTTCCACTTGAGACATGGCATCAATAGTGCCATTTTTAGTGCCATTTGGCAGTTGCAGGTTAAGAAATTTATAAATAAAACGTAGATATGAGCTGTAATGTGAGCTATTAAACATCTGTCTACGATTTTTTTGGTAGCCCGCTAGCCCCATCCTTTGAGAAATGGCACATAATGTGCCATACGCCACTTGCAGATGGCGAAATTTATAAAAAGCACATATATGTGAGAACTAGATTTCTAATGAGTCATTAAGCATCTCTCTATGATGTTCTGGTAAACCGCTAGCCCTGGAAAAAAAAGGAGAAAAAAAGGGAGACAGATCAGTGCTACCCATACAAAAAAATGATTTTTCTTGTTTTTCAAGGTTGAGGACTGTAATTTCCCTGAACAGGGTTTTCGACTATGCTGATTCCAATGGTACACTTTTCATTTTAATCTGGCGCCATTTTGAGGGGTTTCAGGCTATTTTTTGAAATAATCATAATTTTTTTTCCCCAATAAACTTTTATTTTTAATACGAACTGAAAGGATAGTTACCATTCCTGAATCAGTGTCAGATGGAAATTTTTTTCCATTGGGCAGTTTTTTACTAAATGTGTTTTTTAAGCTTTTGGTTGCTATGGGCCACTGTTCGCTCTTTACTAGGTTGCAGGTACCGCTGCAAACCATTATATTCAATTAAAATATACCTGCATACCAGTTTATCTTGGTTCCATTGCAACTGAACCACCGTGTAACTGAGCCCCCGTGCAACTGAACTCCCCTTGTAAATTAACTCCCCTTGCGACTCAACGACCTTACAACTGAACCCCCGAGTAACTGAACCACCGTACAACTGAACCACCGTGCATCTGAACCCTTGTATAACGGTACCCTCTTGCAACTAAACCCCATTTAACTGAACCCTCGTGCAACTCCACCCCCGTGCAACTTAACCCCGTGTAACTGAACCCCCTTGCAACTGAGCCCTCTTGCAACTAAACCCCCTGTTTAACTCTACCACCGTGCAACTGAACCCTCATGTAACTGAACTCTCGTGCAACTGAACAACCATTCAGTTGAACAGTTGTTCAACTGAACGAGCAGTCCCCCTCTTATACTGAAAAGAGCAGTTCCCCTCCTATCCAGGATAAATTATGTTCATGTTGAGCTTTTGTTGCTCTTTACTTTCATAATAGCAGAGTAGAACAGAAATACTCCAGTACCCCATTTAACTGAACCCTCGTGCAACTGAACTCTCGTGCAACTGGACAACCATTCAGTTGAACAATTGTCCAACTGAACGAGTAATCCCCCTCTTAAACAGGATAAATTCTGTTCATTTTGAGGTTTTGTTGTTCTTTACTTTCATAATAGCAGAGTAGACCAGAAATATTCTTAGAAATCAAGAGGGCTTAAATATAAATTCCATATTTTTATTAAGTATTTTTCTCCTCCGCCGAATAAAATAGGGAGGGAGATACCTCAAAGGGTACATTTTAATACAAAAACATCCCAACTCTAAATGAGCCTTCAAATAAATACAGAATCAGTTCTTAGTGAGAGACGAGGGGAAGGTGAAGGTAGAAATAGATATAAAATCCCCTGGTCTTATTCAAGACTTTTTGTTTTGGGGGGTAATTTTTTGGTAAGGGGACATAAAACTTTGAAAAACATCAAACATGTGAAATTTATATTCAACCTCTCTTACTTTCTGGGAATATTTCTGGCCTACACTGTGGTTATGAGAGTAAATAGTAACGTTAAACCCCAAAATGAGCAGAACTCATTCTGTATAGGAGGGGGACTACCTCTTTCTCATCCCCACGTCCGCCTCGTGGTTTTAGAAACTTCGGAGGATGCTTATTCAATCAGAAATTGAGTTCTAGTCCTTTTTAAGTAAAAAGTGACTGTAAACCAACCAGTCTCAGGAAGGGTGGTGGTGGGTGGGTATTTTCTATGGGGGGTATTTCTTTCTTTCTTTTTTTTTTGGGGGGGGGGTACTTTCCAACAGTGACAGAGTGAACACATAAAACAAACGAACATAGAAAGGAGAAATAAATCTGGCTTTAGTGGTTTGTGACGTCCAATTTTCTTTGTTTTTGTGAAGAAGAAAAACAGAGCTTTTTTGTAAATCCTCTTGGCAGGCTTTTATATCATGACTTTAATAAGCAAAGTCTATTAAAGACTGTCTATTAAAAGGATTTTATCCCTATTTGAAATTTTATTTATCGTAGAATACTGAACAACTATGGTGTTCATGTTGGTTCAGTTGCATGTGGGTTCAGTTACACGAGGGTTCAGTTGCACGGGAGTTCAGTTGCACGGGGGTTCAGTTACAAGGGGCTCGGTTGTACTGGGGTTTAGTTGCATGGGGGTTCAGTTACACGCTAGTTCAGTTGCTTGTGATTTATTTACAGGGTTGTTTAGTTACACCACAGTTCATATATAATCCAGCATGATCATTCTCTATCTCACCCATTATAAAAACCCGGACCAGGGTGCGAGTACTCCGGAGAACGTTTTTGCAGATATAAACATAGGCGAAGTCAGATTAGCGGGGATGATGGTTAGTCTGTTTCCGTCTGTTTCCATCAAAGTGCATTGAAACAATCGGAAACAGACTAACCATCATCCCCACTATGCAGAAATAAGTGGGAGGAGCTTTTTGTTCGCAACGACAACGAAGACCAGAAATGATCTGCGATAAGCTTACTGGTATATTCTCTCTACTGTGAGTTACACGCACACCGTTTATCTCACTGGGACTAAACTAATTACCTCCGAATGCAGACAGAGAAACTAGTTTTACTCAGATCAAGAACTTAAGTGTGGTAGCTGTAACATGCAAGTACCTTAAATAAATGTAATTAAAATAATTAAATCAAAATAATTAATAGTAATTAAATAATTTTAATGATAAATTATTAAGTCAAAAAATAAATTATTAATTAATTAATTAATTGAAAACCATTCCATTAATAGGCTATAGGAAAATTTAGATAAAATTTGGTCTGGAAATTTTGTGGGACACGCTTTTGCCCCGGGTGAAAGAGAGGCCAGAACCACTGCTGGATGGTTTTGATTTGTTTTGTAGAAATTTTAGTGTTTTGTTTTTTCGATAGTAGCCAAGACAAAAGTAGCTGACAAAAGAAAAATTGTGAATTCTTGATTATTCTGGTTTTCATGGACTTTAATTTATCCTTCCGTGTCTCGAAAACTGTTCATCATGTCTCGAAAACTTGTAGAGAAATATGCAAAAGGGAAGAATAGGTTGTACGTTGCATTTTTGGATCTAGAAAAGACCTTCGACAGTATTGATAGGATTTTCCTGTGCTTAGAACTGTTAAAGGTAGGCTTACCAAGACTTTTCGTTAGGATACTAGCTGATATGTAAAGAAAGGGCCAATGTGTATGGCCCTTGTGCCAATGTGCAATGTATATGTATAGAAAGGGCCAATGTGCCAAAGATGCCACTAATTGACCAAATTGTCAAATTTATTCTAAAAAAGAGGGTGAAAAAGTAATAAAACAGGATAAAAGGGCGCCAGAAAAATCTTGAACAAGAACCGTTCCTTGGTAGGCGAGGGGCAGGCAACTGTGGCAGGTACTCCAGGCACCGTGGCTTAGGAGGCACCACAGCTGGGAAATTGCCCATTTAGATCAAATTTTTCACCTCGATTCGGCTTCTTTGCTTTTAATTGTCGGGAGAGAAACTAGAATTTCATCTAAAAAGTTTCTGCATATTATGAGGTAGCCTATGAATTGTTCTCTTAACAAGTTTCTTTCTCAATTTCAACAGCCCCATTTGAAAGTTAGCCTAATATCTTCATTTATGATTCTAAACAATTTTTAAATAGTATATTTCTTTGATGTCATTTAGAGAGGAATAAATTGTCACAAAAGCAAACATAAAAAAAGAAAATTAAAAAATGAAAATTAAAATCCTTTAGTTTTTCCTTCTGGAGAGTTCACAGTTACAAATCTATAGTGT
The DNA here is from genome assembly GCF_049724085.1 of Artemia sp. Qi Xiang Cuo. Taxonomy (NCBI): domain Eukaryota; kingdom Metazoa; phylum Arthropoda; class Branchiopoda; order Anostraca; family Artemiidae; genus Artemia; species Artemia sp. Qi Xiang Cuo. The sequence goes on along the minus strand of NW_028300422.1, from coordinate 1,188,591 downwards.
TACTAATCCTTCTACTATGAATCAAAACTGCGTTTATTTCCATTTCAATACTTTGAAGAATAGAACAAAACAGAAACTCACACCTAAGAAATCCAAATCATTCCACTTTGACTTTCATCCAAAATGTGTAATTTTGAATCAATGCTAAATTGCAGTACAGCAAAATATTCCCAACCAAAGGTTCATGTTGGAAAGAGGCCAGAGTCTGACGCGCACGTTTTCACACAAAGCCTGTCTAACCTGTTTATTTGTGCATTATGGAATACCTTTTAAAATGATGTTTTGGTTTGCTGCGTCTTCTAGGAGGGAACTGCAGTGGCGTAATTTGGTCTCAATTCTGGGGGGGGGGGGACAAATTTGGAGCCAATTTTCACAAATCAATTGAAAATGACAGTGAAAACTGAAAAATGTGCGGTGCTCCTGTACTAAATGGACTCATGGTTAATGCTAATGACAAACTAGCAAACTGTTAATGCTAGTTTGGTTAATGCTAATGAAATAAAACAAAATATGATGAAGATATAATTGTTTACAAACTAATTGGGGCTATATATTTGCACATTAGGGGGGGGGTAAAGCAGAGCATATATTATTACGTAACCTAACCTAGGTACCTTCCCCCCCCCCCTAAACCTCAAAACAAAAGTTTAAATATCGTATATGCAATGAAAACCACGCTATATATTACATTGCTCTATAGCAGTGTCTTGAATTAACAGTCAAAAACGGGTTTCGTGACTGGATTCCATCGCAATATATAAAAGTCCGTTTAGTACAGGAGTACCAAATGAAAGATACACTAAAGAACACTTCCTGTTTCTCTTGATACTTGAAATATGCAGGCTTATCCTAGTTTTGGCAAGATTTTTTGCAGAAACTAAATTTCAACTTGGTGGGGGGGGGCAAACGGGGGGAAATAGGAAGCAATACAAATAGGTATTAAAAATCCTGAGGTATGGGAGGCATTTCAGTTTGTTTTAAATTAATTTACCTCAAAAAGGCTTATGACGAAAACGTACTTGTCTAATTCTACCTAAAATTTCAATCACTCCCCCTTCTCTAATTGGCAAGGCCAGGCTAATTTAAGGGAGTACCATGTCCTCAATGAATCAATGCAGACAGAGTGATGTATTTATTCAGCTTCGTAGTAACACCTTTAATTGTTTGTTTGTTTCTTGAGAAGCTCATCTTAATAATGCTTGGAACTTGTTTTAGCAAAAAAATAAATAAATCAGAATCGCCACGAACACGAAGCCCAAGCGCAGGATTTTAGCCTAGGGGTGGCATGTATCTAGGAATGAGATGCAGCTTCATAAACGAGACGACAGAGGAGGGGGGACAGGTTAGGTTAGGTTATTTTTTTATTTTCTGACCAAACCTAACCAAACTGAACTTCTTTCGTTATTCGCCTGCCTAACAAATCTTTGCCATTTTTTTTTTCTTATTGAGAATCTGCCTAATGATTTTTTAGAGTGATGCAGATATATTGATTCAAACCTGGGGGCCGGGCCAGACTTCACACATTACCTGGTAAATACACTTTAGAGATCTTTGCTGGAAACGTTGTTCCCAAATATTTGTAGTTGTATCTTTCTATCTAAATTTTTATCTTTAAAGTTAAATTCACTTTTTAGTTCCCCTCTCACCTTGAGAAACTTTCTTCGGTACTTATGTACTATACGATGATGAAAATATGATGAAAATATAATACTTTTTCAAATTTGCTAATAATACTTTTTAATAAATTTTTTTTCAAAAAATTCAAATTTGCTAATAATACTTTTTATTAGCAAAATTGTTAAAACTACAACTTAGAATTATGTGCCCAGAACGTAGAAATGTCGTTGTTAGGTCCGAAATGTTGGTTTGGTTAGGTTTTACACTTTCAAAGATGTTGCTTCTCGGTCTCATAGAATAACACCATGCGCTACAGTAAAAGCTTTGTGCCAAGCTTTGTGAAATATTAAATAAAAAAAACAAGTTTTTATAACTGAAAGTAAGGAGCGACATTAAACCTTAAAACGAACAGAAATTATTCCGTATATGAAAGGGGCTGTCCCCTCCTCAACGCCTCACTCTTTATGCTAAAGTTTTTTATTTTTTAAAAAAAATAGAGTTGTGAGAAAGTCAAACTTTAACGTAAAGAGCAAGGCGTTGAGGAGGGGACAGCCCCTTTCATATACGTAATAATTTCTGTTCGTTTTAAGTTTTAATGTCGCTCCTTACTTTCAGTTGTAAAAACTGGTTTTTTTTATTTAATTTTTGAATGTTTTTTAATAAATGCAGGTTTTGATCTTGGCTCACAGTACATGAATAATTATAACAAAATTTTCATATTAATTTACTTTTATTTGGTTAAATGGCTTTCTCGAAACTTGTTTCATTTTATTTACGAACGTTTTTATTAGTAATAAATATACGTAACTTACGAATTAACTTACGTAACGAACTTCTTTATTCATATATTTTTAATACATATATTAGGGGGTTCGCCCCCTAGTCAATACCTTGCTCTTTAAGCGAAATTTCAAATTTTGTTCCAATTCTTTAAAAATGACCGCTTAATCACAAAGGCCGTTAATTAGAATAAGTGGCTCTTATGAAAGTACTAAAAAATCTCTGGCTTAAAGAGTGAGGTATTGATTAGGGGGTGAACCCAATCATATATGTAATATTTTCTGTTCGTTTAAAGTTTTGATGTTGCTGCTGTTGCAGTTGAAAAACTTGTTTTTTTATATTTAATTTCTGATCTTTTTTTAAATAATGCTAGGAAGTCCGGCGTCCCCTTCATAGCAATGTTCCTTCCCCCATGAAAATTTCCTCCATGGAAAGATCCTCCTACATAACCCCTGGCCCCCGGCACGGCCGCAGGAATTTGTTTCGGGGGGGGGGCCCAATTTGTTTCGGGGGGGGGGCCAAATCCCTCAAACCCATTATTCTGTAGAAAAATCAGAAAATTATGGGAAAATGAAAAAAATCGTGAGATTTCGGGGGGGAGGGCTGGCCCAGAGGCCCCCCCCTGCGTATGTCCTTGCCCGACCCCCCCCCCCACTACTAGGAAAAATCTCCCCTGAAAACGTCTGTACTGTATACTTCCCAATAAGCAATATGTTAACATTGGGTAAAGTTCATAACTTTCAGCCCTCCTCCCGGGAAATTCGGGGGATTAAGTCATCCTAAAAGATTTACTTATAATATTTTCGAACATGCTGAACAAAATAGCCGTCTCAAAATTTTGATCAGGTGACTTTGGGAAAACAATGAGCGTGGGAGGGGGCCTAGTTGTCCTCCATTTTTTTGGTCACTTAAAAAGGGCACTAGAAATTTTAATTTCCATTCCAATAAACCCTCCGACGATATTCTAGGACCACTGGGTCGATACGATCACCCCTGGGAAAAAAATTAAATAAACACGCACCCGTGATCTTTCTTCTGGCAAAAAATGCAAAATTCCACATTTTTGTAGATAGGAGCTTGAAACCTCTATAGTAGGGTTCTCTGATACACGGAATATGATGGTGTGATTTCCATTAAGGTTCTCTAACTTTTAGGGGTTATTTCGCCCTTTTTTCAAAAATCAGCAAAATGTTCTCAAGCGCGTAAATTTTGATGGGTCGGATTAAACTTGATGAAACTTATATATTTGAAATCATTATTAAAATCCGATTCTTTTGATGTATATATTTCTATCAAAATTCCTATATCTAGAGTTTCGGTTAACATTGAGTCGGGTCCCAATAACCAATACTATATGTTACCATTGGGTAAAGTTCATAACTTTCAGCCCTCCCCCTGGGGGCTTCAAAGGATTAAGTCATCCTAAAAGACATATTTATAAAATGTTTAACCAGGCTGAACAAAATGGATACCTCATAACTTTCATCGGGTGACTCTGGGGAGAAATTACTTTGGAAGGGGGTCAATCTACCTTCCATTTTTTTTGGTAACTGAAAAAGGATCAAATAGGTGCTAATATTTACTCGACTGAATCTTACTATGATATTCTAGGACCACTGGGTCGATACGATCACCCCTGGAAAAAAAAGAAAAAAAAACAAAAAAAAAACAAATGAACACGCATCCGTGATCTTTCTTAAGGCAAAAAATGGAAAATTCCACATTTTTGTAGATAGGAGCTTGAAACCTCTACAGTAGGATTCTCTAATACGCTGAATATGATGGTGTGATTTTCATTAAGGTTCTCTAACTTTTAGGGGGTCTTTCCCCCTTTTTTCAAAAATCAGCCAAATTTTCTCAGGCGCTTAACTTTTGATAAGTAAAATTAAACTTGATGAAACTTATATATTTGAAAACAGAATTAAACTCTGATTCTTTTGATGTATCTATTGGTATCAAAATTCCGTTTTTTAGAGTTTCGGTTACCATTGAGCCGGGACGTTCCTTACTTACAGTTCGTTACCACGAACTGTTTGATTACAATGATCTCTAGTGTTTTTATTCTTTAGTTTATTTTATCCTGACGAAGTTTTATTAGGCAATTTTATTCTCAATCTCAAGTGTTTTTATCCTTTAGTTTATTTATTCTGACGAAGTTTTATCAGACAACTTTATTTTGCTATTTATGACTAAGAGACATCATATTTGGGCTTTGCCCACGAGAGCTATGTCTTGTAATTGAATTAAATGAATGAATGAACAACAAGTAAAATTACTTTTCGTATGGGAAGTAGCTGCTTCGCTTTTTTATTCTTTTTCTTTGTCGTTTTTTGTGCCACTAGCAGGGCAACAAAACATCCTAGGGAGATGTTTAAGTGATGGCCACAAAGGAAACTGTTATATTAGTGTCTACAACCCATTACTGATATAATAGAAGGGTCTGTTTCATTTACATAAAAAAAAGGCACTACTAAAAAGCAAAATATTTTTTTTTTTTGCAGAAAATCTACAATTGACAACAAAGGCCTCAAATTTACAAATAAAAACAAAATTAGGCAAAAATATAGAAACGTTTAATTACATATAAACATAAATACATATTACAAGTTAAAGCAAGTAAACAAGGCTATAAATTTTGGACAGCAATTTTGGTAACATAATTTCCAAAAATTAAAAAAAATGTGTCAGAAAATAATAATTGCAACATTAGAATCACAATAGTCAAAGATCGAAAACAGGAGAATTACGGTCCTTCATCTCGAACGACAAGTAAAATCACCTTTTTGCAAGAGAGGTAGTTCCTTCCCTTTTTTTGTTCCGTTTCTTTGTCGTTTTCCCCCCCACTAGTAGGGCACTGAGACATCGTAGGGGGATGTTTACGGGATTGCTTCAAAGGCAACAAAGATCAAAATCTCAGTGAAAAAAAAATAAAAAAGAAAAAAAAACGAGATTCCAGCTAGTGGAGGGAAAAGACGAAAAATGTAAAACAACGCGGATATTTCGCCTGTATCCAAACAAGGCGTCTTCACGATCTTTCATTGTTTCAAAGAAAAATTTCTATATTAAGTCCTTTTTGTAATGAGACAATAGTACAAATAAAACGAAATTTTGAAAAAAAAGTGCATTTTTATCTAAAATAGCCATTTTTTTTTTTTGGCAATATAAGTATTCTATTGTTCTACTATCTTCTAAGATTGCTTCCACCGTCCCAAAATTAACCTTTTTTGTGTTATCTCACAGCAATAGAATTTTCAACTAAAAGGAATTTGATACTTGCAATTAGCAGAAACATACTAATTGGGAGAAGAATGAAAAAAATGAGACCTTTAAATGTAGTGAAAGATTTAAAACGTGATTTCAAGCTTCAAAAAGCATTTAGTTGCAATAAGATTTGTAAATTACAAAAGTGCTCCTAGTTAATTCTTACAAAAGAAAGTGCTGGTTATTTTAATTTTTCAAATTTTTAATTGCATGCCTTAAATCCATCAATATTAGGCTTCCTTCCCCAGAATTTTCCATCTTTGCCAACTATGAGGGCTTCAATGAATAGTTGAGGTACGTATTTACACCATAACTAAATATTAGTAAAACATATTTAGAGCTTGTGAAACAAGAGCCGTTAGTGCAAATCTCGTTTTTCGATTTTTTTACATGAAACTTAATGTATTTTTAACCCAAGGAAATTAGTTTCTTTCAAAAAAAGCGTTATCTGCTGCCATTACTGATATAATAAATGGATATGTTCCATTTACACAGAAATATCCCCATTAAAAAGCGAAATCTCTTTTTTTGCGGAAAATCTAAAATAAGTGACAACTAAGGCCTATAATTTTGTACAGTGGTTTCAGTAACTTGAAAAGATTTCACCAACTTATTTTTAATGGAATGACTAGAAAGCCAAAAAAAAACAAAATAAAAATATTTCTAAATAATATTAACTTAATCCAATTGCCTAAGAATATTTAAGCTTAAAAAAAATAAATAAGAGTTTCCCCTTTTTCGAAACCGCTAGGACAGCTGCTTAAGATTTTCTTTAAATTCTTTAATTAAAGTTTCTTTAAAGTTTCGTTCAAAGTTTCTTTAATTTTTGGTTAATGCAAACTTGAGAAATGTTCCCATTTATTTTGTTGCTGTGGACTGGGGTCAGTTTCAGAACCTTCTCAGCCACTTTGCAGGGGGGACGAAATCTTAAAGGGAAATCTTATAGAGACAAAAGGTTGGGGGAGGATTGATCGGTAGAAGGGATGTCGGAGGAGGGAAAAGCAAAATCTCTGGCACAATTTTTCTCGGCGAGAAGAAAGCGATTCAAGTGTAAATACTTTGAGGGTAAAAAGAGTAGGGTAGAGAGGAACAGCCATAAATGATTTGCAGTAATCTCTTCTGAACCCGTTCTATTTTATCAGTTTCATCCTGGGTAAGGGTAAAGTGCCAAACCGGATAAGCATATTCAACTAAGGGGCGGGTGAAAGTGCAAAATATTAGTTGCAGCTTGTCCTTAGGAACTCGAAATTTTTTCAGTATTCTTAGCATTTGGATTGCGCCGTTAGCTTTTTTTACAATTGTCTGTATTCTCCCGCCAACTGCGACAGTTTAATTACCATAAATTATATACTTCTTCAGTTGCGGATAGCCTCATCGTATTATGAAAGAAGTGCAACTTAAAAAAAAGAAGAGGAACAGCGACTATACAACACTCAGCGACCGGGGCGCCCAAACGCGGAAGTCCAGGGGGGGGGGCCACCAAACGATAAATTACACTTTCAATGCTAAAATATCAGAACAAAAATAGAAAAAAAAGGCAGAATCATTCAGCAAGGGGGAGGGGCAGAGCCCCCACCCCCCTGCCCCCCCCCCCCCCCATATGGATGCCCATGCTCAGCGATACCCAATATAACACCAATCCCATGTGGGCAAAGTAGGATAAAAGGTAGTAGACATAGATCGAGACAATATATTTGTATCATTCCTTGGATAACGGTTGAAGGATATTGATTGTCTTGCATATAAACTCTCGATATATAATAAAAGCAACTAAGACATAAAATATTAAATATTTAATTGTGGATTTATATAAGGTACTGGAGAGAGGCTACCAATTTTAGTGTTAAAATTGTTCGCACTTGTAACTCATCGAATCAACCTTAATCTAGGAATTGTTTTTTTTTTTTCAGAAAAACATTAGTAGTGGTTAGATTTGCCTCTATTTGTAAGAAATATTTGATATGAATCTCATGGAAAACTTAAAATTACTCGAATATTTTAATATAGCTAATTCTAAGAATATAAAAAAGAATTTTATTAGAGGAGAATTATGTGCCGGTAAATGAAATATGCTGAGTGTATGGTGAACAAAATTATCCTTGTTTTAAATTTCAAAGAAAATGCATGTGCCACATGACCCCCCCCCCCCGCCCCCCAAGTAAAATTACCATTCTTTATTCAATTAAAGCTAGGATTGAGTGTAGGTTTTGGACCAGGAGAAAATAGTGAGGAAGTCTGAAAAGATATTTGGGCTTTTATCCCTGAATTAAATGACGTTATTTAATTTTAATGCCCCTTATGGAAACGGATGGAAATCACAAAAGCCGCCCATCAAAAATAAAATATAAATTAGTAAAAACTGAAATATAAAATATTAATGGCTCGTGCAAATTTGTCTTTTGTCTCTGTCAGGAAAATAATATATTCGGCGAATGAAATTTAGTTTTGCTGAAAGAAATGTAAAGGGAAATTTTTGGAAGGGGACTTGAGCTAAGTTTGTTACATTAATGAAGATTATAAAATGTAACGACGTGCTTGTGTAGTCATTAGTAGTCAATCAGTAAGAATAGATTAATATAACATAGTGTACTGTTCCAATTTTCAAATATTTTTTTTGACAATATTCAAAGGCTCCCAAAGATCCTTTTTTCAGCCCCAAAAAATCCTGAAACTTCCTTTTTTACTCCCTGAACCTGTGGAAGCTCTGTAATGCCGAAAGTCTTTGTGCAATGTAAGTATGGGATATGTAAAGGTTATTCTTGTTTTAAATTTCTGGTGGTAACTTCAGGTGATTCAGATAAATCTGTTCTCCTATCACATAGCTTTTTATCCTAAAAATATGAATTGTTTGGTTTGCTATCAAACAATTATTCAATCTTATTTTTGCAATAAAATTGAGAATTACCTGAAAAAGTAATCTATCTTCAGATTAAATTGAGTGATGACTTTATTACAGAAGTCCTTTTTTCTTGGAAATAAAATTATCATTTAGATTCTAATTTAAACCGGAAATTTTTTGTTAAATGCCTTTTCTATTGAAATAAACTGACCTAACCTCGTCTGTAATACAATCGGACTGCATCATTAAAGTTTTAATTTTATTGTGGGTGGTAAGAGACCTTTTATTCTGAAAAATAATAATGAAAAGTATGATTAGATCGACTAAAAGAAGGATGTCAGGCTAAAAATATTCTACAGACGCACGTCTTTAGTCTGAATCCAGGTATCGGTGGGCCATTATATACAATCTGAGAAAGAGCAAAGGAAAAGAGCATTAGGAAAAGAGCAAATTCGATCTATCTAAAGGTCTTTGGGGAAATGAACTAGATAAGGTCCAGCGTTGGGGTATAGTAATAACCAAGTCAGCGGTTGATTGCAACTTCCGGATGAATTTATTTCTTGTTACCAGTTTGATTTTGATAGTAATAGAAAAGGGCAATTGAAAGAAAATTAAGAGGACTGGGGAGCACTTACAGCCAAAGATTTCGCCATTATCAGATAAACAAGGGCCTACAGTCATCAAACAGTTCGTGGTAACGAACTGTAAGTAAGGAGCGACCCAGCTCAATGGTAACCGAAACTCTAGAAAACGGTATTTTGGTACCAATAGATACATCAAAAGAATCAGATTTTAATTCTGATTTCAAATATATAAGTTTCATCAAGTTTAATTTTACCCATCAAAAGTTACGCGCCTGAGAAAATTTGGCTGATTTTCGAAAAAAGGGGGAAAGACCCCCTAAAAGTTATAGAACCTTAATGAAATTCACACCATCATATTCATCGTATCAGATAACCCTACTGTAGAGGTTTCAAGCTCCTATCTACAAAAATGTGGAATTTTGATTTTTTTGTCAGAAGAACGATTACGGGTGCGTGTTTATTTGTTTTTGTTTTTTGTTTCCAGAGGTGATCATATTGACCTAGTATTTCTAGAATATCTTGGGAGGGTTCAATCAAACTAAAATTAAAAGTTATAGTGCCCTTTTTAAGTGACCAAAAAAATAGAAGGCAACTAAGCCCCCTCCCTCGCTCATATTTTTCTCAGTCACCCAATTAAAATTTTGAGATAGCCATTTTGTTTAGAATAGTCGAAAACTTAATAAATATGTCTTTTAGGATGACTTAATCCCCCACAGTTCCCAGGGGAAGGGCTGCAAGTTATGAACTTTGCCCATTTTTTACATATTGCATTGGTTATTGGGAAGTATACAGACATTTTCAGGAATAATTTTTTTCTGGTGAGGGGGGAGGGGGGCTGGAGGAGGCGGTTACTCGGGAGAATCTTTCCGTGGAGGATGTTTCTTTGGGGTAAGGAACATTTCTATGAAGTGGGCGCCGGATTTCCAAGCATTATTTAAAAAACGATCAGAAATTAAATTAAAAAAAACAAGTACTTTCAACTGAAAGTAAGAAGCAACATTAGAACTTAAAATGAACAGAAATTATTACGTATATGAGGGGGGTATCCCCCAAGTCAATACCTCACTCTTTATGCTACAGTTTTTTTTTTTATTTCTTTAAAAAGATCTATCTATTATAATTAAAAGGCCTTTGTGATTCAGGGTTGTTTTAATTAAAATTTTTTTTAAATTTCAACTTAAATAGTGTTTTTTTTAATATGGGGAGAACCCAATAATATAATTAATAACAACTACGTAATAAAAAAAAAAAAACAATAAAAAAAAACAATCGATGCGGCTCAATAGTACGCGAAACTTTTAAAAACGGAACTTTGATGTCAATAAATGGATCAAAAGAATGGGCTTATAATGCTGATTCTAAATATATGAATTTTATTAAGTTTATTATTACTCATCAAAGGCTACGAATCTCAAAAAACTCACCTGATTTTTTAAAGAAGGGGGAAACATCCTCTAAAAGTGAAAAATTTTTTAATCAAAATCACATCGTCATATTCACCATATCAGAAAACCCAAAAAAGTAGGTTTCAAGCTCATATCTACAAAAATCTGCAACTTATTATTTTTCGCCAGAAGAAAAATATACGAATATAGAAGTTCGTTACGTAAGTTAATTTGTAAATTACGTCAGAACCAAATTTAGAGACAGCCATTTAGCAAAAGAAAAGTAAAATTTTTATGCAAATTTTGTTTACTTATTCAATGACGGCGAGCCAAAATAAAAGCTGCATTAACTAAAAAACGATCAGAAATTAAATAAAAAAAACAAGTTTTTTAAACTGAAAGTAAGGAGCGACATTAAAACTTAAAACGAACAGAAATTATTCCGTATATGAAAGGGGCTGTCCCCTCCTCAACGCCTCGCTCTTTACGCTAAAGTTTGACTCTGTCTCACAACTTTATTTTTTAAAACAATAAAAAACTTTAGCAGAGAGAAGGGCAGCGTTGAAAGCCCCGGGTTGTGTATGCGAAACTGTTGTATGATTCCTCTTTAGGAACATAAATATCGAAGTATATATAGATGTTTATGATGGTCGAGTGATTATGTTTGTGCGGATATTCATCTTACACAAAATGGGGATTGTACGTGATAGAATTAATTCGTTAACTTTTTTTATAAATATATAAATATGGTTAATGAAGTACGTCATTTCCCATTTCTAGAGCACTTAGAAACACATAATTTTTTTGTTTTTTTCAAACCAGCTAAGTAAATAGCGACGAAGACCACACTGTCATTTAATATTCAGTTACGTGCTTCTCATAGGCTTCGCCCGAGATATCTATCCCCCTAACTACCCCATTGGATGTATAAGATAAATAGTATAATTAAAAGAAATACTGCCTTAAATTACCGTACGGGTTAATTTCCTTTTAAAATACATCCGTATTTAGGCATTAGTGACGCTTAGGGGAGGCGACTGTCCCTCCCCCCAGATTAAGACGACCAAGCTTGGATCTATTACGGACAAAATGTAGGAGGGGGAGCTTTGGCAATTAACCCGATTATGAGCCACCGTAAAACTCCAAAGTTTATTAATTTTGGGGAAACACTTAATCAAATTATCCAGAATTTCCGTTTTACAATCTCCCCTAAACTCTGGCTATTATTTAAATAATTTAAAGTCGATACTGCACCGTCAAGCGGAGGTTATTTTGGTGGGGGAAGCCCCCCCCCATATATGTAATAATTTTGTTCGATTTAAATTTTGATGTCGCTTTTTACTTTTATTTGAAAGAACTTGCGTTTGGTCCTGGGACGCTTGTTATTATGAAATCAGAATGAAATTTTTTTTTTATTTTTTAGTTTATTTATTGTGATAATTGTAAAACTTATTGCAAATTTAAAGTGATAAGTCTGGAAAACTATGTCGAAACCTAAATGAGCACACAATTGCACAAAACCTTCATTCAACTGGGGGTCTCATGGACTCTAAGATAACTCCCAGCCCCTCAAAATGCCCTTTTCCCAAGAAGTACCCGATAAAAATTTTGAGATATCTGTCTTGCTTAAAGCAATCCAAAAGTTAAATAGTTATAACTCATGGGTTGAGGAAAACCCCCAAAGCCACCAGGGCAAGGGTCATTTGTGATGCAAGTTATCTATTTTTCACATATCAGGTATTAATAAAAGAAGGCATATTAGATCCTGAATTTAAAAAAGCTTAGAGTATTAAGGTGAAACTTTAAGGAAATGCTGAGAGGGTTGTTGAACACACTAAAAAAAAAAAAATGTGATTTTTGTTTGTGCAATGACAATATGAGCAAGGTTTAAAGAATTTCTGAGGATAATGGTCATTTAGACTTTCCAGAACTGTTGAGGAAAGAAAGAAGGTCAACACGCCCCCCGTCTTCTTTTCTTGTTTAGGTCATCCTTCTCGTCTATAACTATCGAGTTTTTAGTTTTTCTTTTATTTAAATTAGTCAAAAGATCTAATTTCCATGCCTTTTTGCGATCTAGAAGGCATAGAAATTGAATCCTTCACGATGTATACTAAATCATCGGACACTTTCTATATCATGGTTACCAAAAGGGTATAATAATTTAATAATTTATTATAAGCCAAAAAAAAACAGGCCATACAGAACAGTATTCTTAATCACACTCCACAAGAAAAATAACATAAATATCAAATTTCACTCATTGATGTCTGCGCTTCATTTACATAATTACATAACTGCCTGATTGATCTTTTTACAGTCGTTTTAAGGAACCCCGGGAACACCAAGTTACCACCCTCAAAATACATTTACCATAATAAATAAAGTTTCTGGCACTCGGTGAGAATATGTGCTACATCCTCAATACCTAGGTTACATCTGGGGCAAGAGTAATCCGCATTTGCATCTGGGGCCACCCTATTTCATTCAAATACTTTTTTTCTATTCTTTAGTGGCAGGCAGTTCACTCGGATCCGAAACCCAGTCCTCAATGTTTCACCTGGTAATCCTAGTTTAAAATAATATTCGAATCCAAATATCTCTTTTACCTGGGACTAAAACTTCAATGTTTCAGATGTTTTAACTGCCTGGGTCAACAATTGTACTTCCTGGTATTTTATTCTTTATACAATCATCGCAAAACACGACTCACCCTGATCTGAGGGACCTAGCCCCTCACTCCAAATATATGATAATCCTAATCCATCTAAAACATTTTTTATTAGATACGGTCACAATCTTTTACGTTTCGACCGTAGCATCTCCACATAAGCTGCATTTGCTAACCTATCTTTTGACAGACTAAAAACCTTAAGCCAGTACCGTATCATCTGTGCTAATCTACTCATTCTCAGCGAAAATATACCTAGGTCACCTTTTATAGCCTGATTGTGGGTCGTTACGTGAAGACCAATTAATCTCTTAAAGTGTTGCAGCTGAATTGACTCCAATTGTGGTGCCGGGTGTGGCACCACAATTGTGGTGTGGGCGCCGGATTTCCAAGCATTATTTAAAAAACAATCAGAAATTAAATTTAAAAAAACAAGTACTTTCAACTGAAAGTAAGAAGCAACATTAGAACTTAAAATGAACAGAAATTATTACGTATATGAGGGGGTTCTCCTCCAAGTCAATACCTCGCTCTTTACGCTACAGTTCTTTTTTTAGTGCTTTCAAAAGAGCTATCTATTCTAATTAAACGGCCTTTGTGATTCAGGGGTTTGTGAATTAAATTTTTTTTTAACTTTTAACGTAAAGAGCGTGGTATTGACTAAGGGGAGAACCCCATCATATACGTAATAACACATACGTAATAAAAAAAAAAACAATAAAAAAAACAAGCGATACGGCTCAATAGTAATCGAAACTTTTAGAAATGGAACTTTTATGTCAATAAATTTATTAAAAGAATAGAATTATAATGCTGATTCTAAACATATGAATTTTATTAAGTTTAGTATTACTCATCAAAGGCTACGAGCCTCAGAAAACTTACCTGATTTTTTAAAGAGGGGGAAACATCCCCTAAAAGTGAAAAATTTTTAATGAAAATCACACCGTCAGATTCAGCGTATCAGAAAACCCTATAACATAGGTTTCAAGCTCATATCTGCAAAAATCTGCCACTTTGTATTTTATGCCAGAAGAAAAATATACGAATATAGAAGTTCGTTACGTAAGTTAATTTGTAAATTACGTCAGAACCAAATTTAGAGACAGCAATTTAGCAAAAGAAAAGTAAAATTTTTTTGCAAATTTTGTTTACTTATTCAATAACGGTGAGCCAAAATAAAAGCTGCATTAACTAAAAAACGATCAGAAATTAAATAAAAGAAACAAGTTTTATAAACTGAAAGTAAGGAGCGACATTAACGCTTAAAACGAACAGAAATTATTCCGTATATGAAAGGGGCTGTCCCCTCCTCAACGCCTCGCTCTTTGCGCTAAAGTTTGACTCTGTCTCACAACTTTATTTTTTAAAACAATAAAAAACTTTAGCGTAGAAAGTTTCAAGGCATCGAGAAGGGGATGTGGGCTTACGAAACTGTTGTAATGAGTCCTCCTGAGTCCCAGAAATATTGAATTAGAAATAAGTATTTATAAGGGTCGTTTGCTTATGTTTGTGAGGAAATTCATCTTATACAAAATGGTGATTGGATGTGCTAGAATTAATGTATTCAATGTATTTTAAATATATAAGTCTAGTTAATGAAGTAAGTCATTTAGCATTTCTAGAACGCCTAGAAACACATAAATTTTTCGTTTTTTTTCAAACCATCTGAGTAAATACTGACGAAGACAACACTGTCATTTAACATCCAGATACGTGCTTCTCACAGACTTCTGCCGAGATAACCGTTCACTTAACTACCCCTTTGTATGTCTGAGAGAAATAGTCTAATTAACGGAAATTCAGTCGTAACTGACCAAATGAGTTAATTTTCGTTTCAAAAACGTCCGTATTTAGGTATTACTGACGCTTAGGGGAGGAGAATGTCCCCCCCCCAGATTAAGCCGAACAAGCTTGGATCTATTATGGACAAAATGTAGGAGGGGGAGCTTTGGCAGTTAACCCAATTATGAGCCGCCCGAAAACCCAAAACGTTTTTAATTTTTGGTAAACACTTAATCAAATTACACAGAATTTCTGTTTTACAATCCCCCCTAAACTCTGGCCATTATTTGAATAATTTAAAGTTGATACTGCACCGTCATGAGTGGGGTATTGAGGAGGGGAAGCCCCCCCCCATAGATGTAATACTTTTGTTCGATTTAAATTTTTTTGTCGCTTGTTTCTTTTTTTTGACATAACTAGCGTTCGGTGCGTGGTCGCGTTGTTTTGTTAAATCAGAATGAATTTTTTTTTTTATTTTTTAGTTTTTTTTTTGTTATGATTTCAAAAATTATTTAAAATTTAAATTTATAAGTCTGGAAAACCATGTCGAAACCTAAATGAGCACACAATTGCACAAAACCTTCATTCAACTGGGGGTCTCATGGACTCTAAGATAACTCCCAGCCCCTCAAAATGCCCTTTTCCCAAGATGTACCTGATAAAAATTTTGAGATATCTGTCTTGCTTAAAGCAATCCAAAAGTTAAATAGTTATAACTCATGGGTTGAGGAAAACCCCCAAAGCCACCGGGGCAAGGGTCATTTGTGATGCAAGTTATCTATTTTTCACAAATCAGGTATTGAGAAAACAAGGCATATTATATCCTGAATTTAAAAAAGCTTAGAGTATTAAGGCGAAACTTTAAGGAAATGCTGAGAGGGTTGTTGAACACAATAAAAAAAAAATATGTGATTTTTGGTTGTGAAAAGACAATATGAGCAAGGTCTAAGGAATTACTGAGGATAATGGACATTGAGACTTTCCACAAATGTTGAGGGGATGTAGAAGAAAGATTGAAGGTTAACAAGGCCCCCCTCTCCTTTTCCTGTTTAGGTGATCCTTCTCCTCTATAATTATCAAATTTTTAGTTTTTCTTTTATTTAAATTAGTCAAAATATCTAATTTCTATGCCTTTTTGCGATCTAGAAGGCATAGAAATTGGATCCTTCGCCTTGTATGCTGAATTATTGGGCACTTCGTATCGCATGGTTACCAAAAGGGCATATACATAATATTTTAGGACTGACTAAAGGGCTTTACTTTGTAATTTCAGGACCACAACTGCTGCTGCTATTGTAGTTGTGTTTGTCAATGTTTACGACTTTGACACTAACTTTTTGGAACTGTTTATTGTTGTCAGGACCGTTAATGCTACTACTGTGACTGCAACTACGTCTACTTGTGATGACATCGACGATCTTCAACTGCAACTATAACAACTTCGGACTAATTGGAAGTGCAAATACTTATGACTGCGGCTGAGTTAATTTGTATCTGCTAGTCTGACTACTTGGACCTTCGACTGTTTGTAATTCTAACTACTTTTGACTGTAAATACTAGCGAACAAGATTGCTTGTGACTATGACTTAAATCATTTAATGGTTATTTCTTTACTATGACTGAGACTATTTGCAACTTTTTATTCACAACTATTACTTCTTGTGACTGTGTGTACTTTAGCCCACGAATACTTACAACTGACACGATTTGTGAGTCTGACAACAAAAGACTGTAATTGCGGTGACTTTCAGGAGCGACTGTAATTAGACTGTTAGTGCGGCTGCGAATGGGACTCTGACTTTTGAAACTATTGCAACTTTTACTATTACAACTAAAGTTATTGAGCTAAAAAGAAAAAAAATAACAATATCCTTCATATCAAAGTGATACGGTGCATCCAGGTTGCCAAAAAATATTATCAGCAAAATTTCAAGAATATCTAAGGTTATTAATCTCTATAGATCATTGAATATTAAGTGGATGTTGACCTTAATCAGAAGATACTATATGTTTATTATTTGTCAGAAGGTTGCATCTTCAGTATATAATAGAAAAATTAATTCAACATTCAAGTCAACTTAAAACGATTAAAAGTCGTTACAAGCAGGAGTTTGGCTACTGCCCCCTCCCCTAACCATAAATATCTAATAACATCATTTGTACCTTACTAAGTATTAATTGTATTTAATATATTTTCTTTCATATTTACAATATCGAAAAATAAAAATAAAATATACAGTGAAGTAAAATTTTTAATTGCTTAGTTTCCTTTGTTAATGTAATTTTATATAAAATATTTGTCTTATATATGCCTAGTCTTTTTGATTAATTTGGTCATTTATTTTTCAGTTGCCGTCGATATTTCAAAAACAAAAGCAAACTATGCTAAAAACAAATTAAAAAAAAAAAAAAAAAAAAAATACAAATCAAACAGTTCGTGTTAAAGAAATGCAAGTAGCCTAAGGAATGACGCGGCAGAATATTAACCGAAACTCTGAAAATTTGAGTTTTATCATAAATAGACACATCAAAAGAATCAGCTTATTATGTTGATTCCAAATATACAAGATTCATCAAGTTTGGTGTTACCTATCAGAAGTAACGAGCCTAAGAAAATGTGCCTGATTTTTCAAATAGGGGGAAAACAACCCTTAAAATTCAAGTAATCTTAATGAAAAACACACAATCGAATTTAGCATACCATAGAACTCTTTTTAGAAGTTTCCAGTTCCTATCTGCAAAAATGTGGAATTTTGCTATTTTTGCCAGAACACAGATCACGGATGCGTGTCAGCAGAATTTGACAGGGGGGGGGGTGCACTTTACGTTGAATTCCATGGAGTGGTTTCACGTGAAAGGTAGTAGCTTGTTTTAAATCAAATCAGGAGTTATACACGGTTGTGTTCTATCGCCTTTTTATATTGGCCATCTTAATGGGCTGAGTTCTAAAGAATAAGGTAAAGGATATTTGAGTGTCCCTGAGGAAAATGTTATTATAATCAATGATTTTTCAAAGGTTTTCAGAGTTTAGGATTGCAAAAATTGGTTTGAAAATTATTGTCAAGAAGACTAAGTCGCTTCGACTGGGAGCTTCACCTAATTAGGATTTGCTAACTTAAAAGATCTATCCCTAGAGGCTGGGTGGGGGGGTTCATGTTGTCTCCAAAGGCATAGTTTTGGGACTTTAACTATGCCGAAGAAAATTTTAAGCCCAAAATTTTGATTGGACTATTTTTTGGGGAAAGGGGCATAGGAGGGGACCTAGCTGCCTTCTAATACCTTTGGTCACCTAATAAGGGCACTAGAACTTTTAACTTTCGTCCGAATGAGCCCTCTCCTTTAAGTCATTTTTATGAAGCCTCTCCTTGTGGGAGAGGCATTTTTATAAAGCCTCTCCTTAAGTCATTTTTATTAAGTCATTTTTATATTTATTGATATCAAAATTCCGTTCTTTAGAGTCTTGGTTACTATTGCGCCGAGTCACTCCATACTTACACTTTGGTACCGCAAACAATTTGAAAAGGTTCATGAGGCTGTTTACCACGCTTTTGTATAATTTCTGCTTGTTTTAAAATTTACTTTAGTATTCTTTTTAATTTCTATGCGTGACAAGTTTCATTTATTCAGTCATGGGGATATCTAATTTTCTTCAGTTTGACTTACTTTTTCTTATTATTCAAGTTCCATTTAGTCATTCAAGGTAGGCTAGTTACTTTGTGCTTTTAGTTTGATTCGCCAAACGCCTAAATTTGTGTAGTTTTAGATTTTCATTTCGCTCTTATTGTTTCTTGCAGCCTGATTTTTATTTTTCAAAATGATTTTAAATAACTAACTAAATGAAAGTTGTTTTTGTCATAAGTTCAAATCCTTTTTTTTATTTTCTGAGAGGGATAATAAAATCTAGCAGATGAAATTAATCTGAACTACCAAAAACAGTGTAATTAAAACGAAAATATCCTTTGTTTAGCCTAGAATCTATTTGCTTTTTGCCGGTGAGGCAGTTTGAAAGTAGTTGACACAATCGCAAATTGTTGAAAAAATACTTGCAGTCTACCGAAAATATGGAACAAGTAAAAAAGAATAATATTAGGATTTGGATTCAGATTCGAGCAAATTGTCTTCCAATTTATACTAAGGTTGCAAGGAAAAAGAGGGAAGGTCCGGAGGCCGGGTGTAGTTGCTTGAGATGTGGGGAAAATGATTATGGGTTGGGCCATTTCCTCCTCCGGTGTAAGCAACTATCTCATTTAAGGGGATTAATTATCCAGGAGGGGGGAGATAGGCTGCTCTGTGAGTTAATGAGTTCTAGGACTCCCCGTTTTATTGTGGCATTAGGAAATTTTGTATTGATGGGAAGGATTTCAAATGAAGTGTAATTTTTCTTTAGTATTTGTCTTTTTGTATATGGCTTTAATTGGCTTTTAAATACAGATTATTATTATTATTATTATTATTAGAAAAAATTCCAACATATTAGGACCAATTATACGAAATGTTTTGTTTCATATACCTCATTTTTTTTAAAGAGATGGGTTTACTTTAGAAATAAGAAGCCATAGCAGGGCATACTGAGCCACTTGTCTTCACCTACAGTTGTGTTTAATTTGGTAGAACACATAATTTAATAAACATTTATATGTTCAATTTTTACTGTTTACATCCAAGTTTACCAGTTATACTTCGCCTAAGGATTTGACCGCAGAAATTGATTTTGTTTTTGACGATTACCTCACTGAGTGTCAGCACAGTAATTCCGTAGTATAATATAATGTGTGCATAGTATATATGCGTATCGCTGCACCATTAAAGATTGTAAAAAAAACTCATCATTTTTGTTATAATGTTGGTTTTTTAGTTTAAAAAAAGATGTAAATTTGGAGGTGATGTTGGGTTGGGCCCGACTGATATGGATTTTTGGGGTCCAATAGCGATTCTGATATATCAGTAGCGTACCGTTACGATACCGATATAATTTGCCGATAAATTTCCCTCCAAAAAAAAATGATGCCTAAAATTTAAACCCCCCATTCTCTGCCTATATTCATACTCACATGTTTCTCTTTGGTTTATTACACACCAAATGCAATAGTTAGAATATGGGCAAGTTATTGCTTGCTGCAATAGTTAGATTTAAATAATTCAATGTTCTTTCTCAAAAAATTGAGAAATTGTTGCTCTTAAAAAAGTAAAATCACTTTTTCTTGCTTGCAGGTTTAGTTGGATTTGGATAAATCAAAATTAACAGTTGGATAATTCAAAGGTGAAAAAAGCAAAGAAAATAAATGAGATTGATGACACTAAGTACCCCTCTCAGAACAAAAGACAAAAAAGTATATTATTTACAAAAAACTAATAAAAATTTTGCTCTTAATAAGTATGACAGCTTTTTCTTGCTTGTAGGAATAGTTGTCTTTGGATAATTCAAAATTATCATTTGGATGATTCAATGGGAAAGCTGAGAAAACAAATGAAACTGTAACAAAAGCACCCTTCTCAAGTCAGAAAAAAATAGTTTCATTATTTATGATTATTAAAATTATTATTGTTTGGCTTTTCTATATATATGTGTATATATAAAACCACCAGTTTCGTCAATTCATACAATGAAACAAATAAATAAAAGAAAAAAAAAGTTTCTAGAAAGCCAACTAGCCTGTCCACAACGGTTCGACTAATTAAATCAGAAATACACGCCCATTACGCACTAAAGAAACATTCAAAATTGTACATTCAGAAAAACAAGCAGAATTCGAAAACGAAAGAAAAAACCGAAAAAAAACAAACAAGAAACAAAAGAAAAATATTCAGCTAAAGACAGGTACCGTCTTGTACCATGACAAGGAAAAAGGTTTATACACGACCCACAAATGGGTCGTGTAGATCATAATTTCTCTTTTTGGATCCCCTACACCAGCGCTCTATCCATAACTGAGAAACCACAACTATCTTTTTGAACTTTATAGCAGAATACGACTCAGTACCTCCCCTGCTAATATGGGAAGTTGTGCAAGAACACAGAATCCTGCCAAAGATAGTTAGACAAAAGTCAACTATGAGAACATGCATAGTAACATCTGCATGTGATGGGAGCTCACATAGCTCTTAGAAATTGCCTATGGCGTGCTGCAAGACTAAACAGCTTCTCTGATCCTCTTCAAATACATAATTGATTGAATCTTAAAGAACTCCATAAGATCAGAAGATGGAATTGACCTAACCAGCATTGAGAAAGTAGAGAATCTAGAATAGGGAGACGGTGGCACACTCCTCGTTGGACCAACCATTTGCGCCATGGATGCATTAAAGAGAGTCACAAACAGGGCTAACCGCACGTGTCCCCAAAACCAAGTTCCTGTTTATAAACAGAAATGCATCAGTTGGGTTACAAAAAATGGCCAAAAGCTTGAATAGGTAAAATAATCCTGGTTTTTTAATCAATATCTGTTCGTTTCATATTGACATAGTCTTTTCAGAGAAAAAGAAAATAATACTTTTAATCTTTTTGTTTTTTAAGAATTTATAGTTTGGGCTGCTATTTGTATGCTGGAGAAAAATTTTCAGCAATTTTTAACAACATACACCTTTTTTAAAATCTGGACACAAATAGTAGTGTTTAATATAGTTTCATACCTCCTCTAGTTGACCGGAATAGAAAACTTGATACCATTCGCAAAAAATCTGTTTACTTTCTTTGAAAGCTTGGATACATACGCTATTTTGATTTGGTTAAATTTTAAGAGCAGAAGTAGCCCCAAAATATTGAACATAATACCCTCAGTTGTTCTTGGGATATTGCTGAGATGCCTTATTGGGAATTAGCATTAACACTGTGTATTTTGATTTAATCTTAAGGCAAAATTTAGTTTTTAAACATAAAGGCAAATGGGAGGGCGGGCGTGGGTTCAATTCACAAATTTTATTTCACAAAGACATAAAGAAATTTAAAGTTCAATTCTAAATTTTTCGGTGGAAGATAGAAAAAGTAATACCATACTTGTGAATATTTTCCCGGAAGATAAAAAGTTCTAGTTCAATTTAAAATTTTCTCAACGAAGTGAAGAAAAGTTCAAGTTCTCTTCTGAATTTTACCAAAGAACATAATTCAATTCTAATTTCTCCAGAGAAAATAAAAATCTTCCACGTCAGTTCTTTATTTCACAAAAGACAGTGAAATTTAAAGTTCCATTGTAATTTTTTCGGTGGAAGGTTGAAAACGTAATGTCATACTTGTGAATAATTTCCCGGAAGATAAAAAGCTCTAGTTCAATTCAAAAATTTCTCAACAGAGTGAAGGAAAGTTCAAGTTCTCTTCTGAATTTTACCAAAGAACATAATTCAATTCTTATTTCTCCAGAGAAAATAAAAAGCTTCCACGTCAGTTTTAAGTTCCCCAGAGAAGTAAAGAAATTTAAAGTTCTATTCTAAATTTTTAGATGGAAGATAGAAAAAGTAATACTATGATTGTGATTATTTTCCGGGAAGATAAAAAGTTCTAGTTCAATTTAAAATTTTCTCACTGAAGTGAAGAAAAGTTCAAGTTCTCTTCTGAATTTCAACAAAGAACACAATTCAATTCTAATTTCACCAGAGAAAATAAAAATCTTCCACTTCAGTTCTTTATTTCACAAAGACATAAAGAAATTTAAAGGTCTGTTCCAAATTTTCATAGAAGATAGAAAAAGTTATACATTGATTGTGAACATTCGACATGAAGATAAGGAACTCCACTTTAATTCTGAGTTCTCTCGAAGAAGTGCAAATTGTTCAAGTTCTCTTCTGAATTTTCTTAAAGAAGATAAAAAATTTAAATCAATTCTGAATTTTACCAATGAAAATGAAAAAACCTTCCACTTCAACTATGAATTTCTCAAAGACATATAAAATTTAAAGTTCAATTCTAAATTTTTCTGTAGAAAATAGGGAAAGTTATTCTATGATTGTGATTATTTTCCAGTGAAGATAAAAAGTTTCACTTTAATTCTAATTTTCTTAAATTCAGTTCCGATTTTTTGCAAAGGGATGAAAAATTTAAAGTTCTGTTCCAAATTTTTCATAGAAGATAGAAAAAGTTATACATTGATTGTGAATATTCGACATGATGATAAGGAGCACCACTTTAATTCTGAGTTTTCTCGAAGAAGTGCTAAATGTTCAAGTTCTCTTCTGAATTTTCTTAAAGAAGAGAAAAAGTTAGCTCAATTCTTAATTTTACCAATGAAAATGAAAAAAGCTTCTATTTCAGCTCTTAATTTCTCAAAGACATAAAAAATTTAAAGTTTACTTCTACATTTTTCCGTAGAAGATAGGAAAAGTTATACTATGATTGTGATTATTTTCCAATGAAGATAAAAAGTTTCACTTTAATTCTAAATTTTCTTAAATACAGTTCCGATTTTTCTAAAGGAGATGAAAAAATTTAAATAGTTTAAACTTTTAAATAATAAAAGTTAAGTAGTAATAGTAGTAGCCCTGTCAGTCTGAACTTAATATCCTCAGTTGTTCTGAATATTTCACTGAGACGACTTATTGACTGTGCATAATACCTTTTAATTTATTTTTAAAACAAAATATATTTTCCTTGGATGTTTCAATTTAATATTTTATTCTATTTCCAAGATATCCCGTCTGGATATCTTGTCAACTTGGATCATTGAAGCTATTTTGATTTGGTTCAATAGTATACATAATAGTAGGCAGTAGTAGCATTAGAATTAGTAGCAAAATGCGTAGTAAAATGAAAGTTCCGGAAGCAGGGCCCACCGATGTGTGTAAACGTTTTGTGAATTACATACCTTCTCCCCGTAATACGTTAAATTGCGTGGTGACGTAGAAAACCATCGTGGGAGGATCCTTTCTAGTAGGACAACTGCGACAGGGCATAAAATCGAGTCCTGTGGACAACGGCCTCTGCAAAGAGCTGCCTAGACACTGTCGGGGTAACCGCAAGATTGGGGACCTTGCGGTCACCTTTATTGAGGATGGGTGCCCCTGGAGAAAATATAGCGTAGTAAACGACACAGCATTCGCACGGGACTCTGATTAATCGATAATTCTTCTGGGTTTGGTCTATTTTGGTGGGCCTTTTCTGGGTCTGTTTTGTTTTGGCTGGGTATTGGGGGTCTTTTTTGGCGAAGCGCTTAAGCGGTTCGGTGTAGACTTGAGATGATATGTTGGTCCCCGTCAGTAGAAAGGCCTTATTGACTCCCACGAGTACACCATATATGGGCATAGAGTCCCTAGGGAGAACACCTGTGCTGTCAGTCCCGACGGGGCACCAAATATGGGCATGGAATACCCAGGGAGAAAACGTTTCCGAGAATGTCTCCGGGCGAAGTATTTTAATGTCTTTGATGTATTTCCAAGAGAATTGTTTCCGGGACGAAGTTTATTAATGTCTGACAGATGACGTCAAGGTTGATTGTTTCTGGGCGAATGTTTTGATCTTAGAGATGAAGAGATTAACGCGGGAAAGGGTTTCCCAGTAATTTGAAATGTGACAGCGCAGGGATGCCAAAAACAAAAGGAACACGCTGAAATTACGTTTAGGGGTTATTTGAGCGAAACCGTTTTAGACGTTTTAGGGAATTATTTCGGCGAAACAGTTAGAGACATTTTAAAAGATTATTTTAGAAGAGGTTTTAGAAGAGGATTTGAGGGTGAAACTCTGTGCTCGTTATAATACACAAGTTCCATTTGAACACTGTCGTGAGGTCCCCTACCCCAACCCCAAAGGGCTCCAATACCCCTAACTCAACCCCGAACGAAGCCTCCCGTCCTCCAAGGTCCCCTAGGGCTCCCAAAGGGCCCTCGGACCCCCAAAGGCCCCTGAGCCCCCCATTTTCAATGCTTTTTTAAGGCTTTATTATATCTTTTCAGAACAAGTTATTTTCCTAATGTCCATCCTAAACCCATTTTACAAGTTGAAGTACCCATCCTTTTCACCCCCAACTTTACTTTACAGCTTTTTTGAATGCTCCAACACCAAGCAATACTTTTCAAAGGCATTTCAGAACCAGTTCTTTTCTTAATGTCCCTTCTAAACCAATTTTACAAATTGAAGTACCCATCCTTTTCACACACAACTTTACTTTACAGCTTTTTGAATGACCAACACCAAGCAATACTTTTCAAAGGGCATTTCAGAACAATTTCTTTTCTTAATGTCCTTCCTACACCCATTTTACAAGTTGAATTTCCCATCCTTTTCACACACAACTTTACTTTACAGCTTTTTGAATGTCCAACACCAAGCAATACTTTTCAAATGGCATTTCAGAACAATTTCTTTTCTTAATTTCCGTCCTAAACCCATTTTACAAATTGAAGTACCTATCCTTTTCACCCACAACTTTATTATACAGCTTTTTGAATGCTCCAACACCAAGTAATACTTTTCAAAGGCATTTCAGAACCAGTTATTTTCTTAATGACCGTCCCAAACCCATTTTACAAGTTGAAGTACCCATCCTTTTCACACACAACTTTAATTTACAGCTTTTTGAATGCTCCAACACCAAGCAATACTTTTCAAAGGGCATTTCAGAACAAGTTCTTTTCATAATGTCCTTCCTAAACCCATTTTACAAATTGAAGTACGCATCCTTTTCACCCACAACTTTACAGCTTTTTGAATGCCCAACACCAAGCAATACTTTTCAAAAGGCATTTCAGAACAATTTCTTTTCTTAATGTCCTTTCCTAAACCCATTTTAAAAGTTGAAGTACCCATCCTTTTCACACACAACTTTAATTTACAGCTTTTTGAATGCTCCAACACCAAGCAATACTTTTCAAAGGGCATTTCAGAACAAGTTCTTTTCATAATGTCCATCGTAAACCAATTTTACAAGTTGAAGTTCCCATCCTTTTCACCCACAACTTTACTTTACAGCTTTTTGAATGCTCAACAACAAACAATACTTTTCAAAGGGCATTTCAGAACAAGTTCTTTTCATAATGTCCATCGTAAACCCATTTTACAAGTTGAAGTTCCCATCCTTTTCACCCACAACTTTACTTTACAGCTTTTTGAATGCCCAACACCAAGCAATACTTTTCAAAAGGCATTTCAGAATAAGTTCTTTTCTTAGTGACCGTCCTAAACACATTTTACAAGTTGAAGTACCCATCCTTTTCACCCACAAGTACCCTTTTCACCCTTTTCACCCACAACTTTTTGTCTTCTGGGAAAATATTCGCAACTATGCTATAGCTTTTTCTATCTACTACAGATAAATTTAGAATCGAACTTTAAATTTCATTATGTCTTTTGTGAACTTAAAACTGAAGTAGAAGATTTTTATTTTCTCTGGAAAAACTAGAATTGAAGTGTATCTTTTGGTAAATTTCAGAAGAGAACTTGAACTTTTCTTCTCTTCGTTGAGAAAATTTTAAATTGAACTAGAACTTTTTATCTTCTGGGAAAATATTCACAAGTATGGTATTACTTTTTCTATCTTGCACCGAAAAATTTAGAATTGAACTTTAAATTTCCTTTTGTCTTTGTGAAATAGAGAACTGAAGTGGAAGATTTTTATTTTCTCTGGTGAAATTAGAATTGAATTTTATTCTTTGGTAAAATTCATAAGAGAACTTGAACATTTCTTCACTTCGTGGAGAAAATTGTAAATTGAACTAGAACTTTTTATCTTCCGGGAAAATATTCACAAGTATGGTATTAGTTTTTTTATCTTCCACCGAAAAATTTAGAATTGAACTTTAAATTTCTTTGTCTCTGTGGAATAAAGAACTGAAGTGGAAGATTTTTATTTTCTCTGGAGAAATTAGAATTGAATTGTGTTCTTTGGTAAAATTCAGAAGAGACCTTGAACTTTTTATCTTCTGTGAAAAATTTGGGACAGTATTTTAAATTTTTCATGTCTTCGAGACAGATCTGAACTAAAGTGGAAAATTTTTATATTATTTGGAAAAATAGAAATGATCAATAACTAATTTCTTTTTCATTGAGAAAATTCAGAATAGAACTTGAACTTTCCTTGAATTCGTTGAGAAAATTGGAAATTGAACTAGAACTTTTTGTCTTCCGGGAAAATATTCGCAACAATGGTATAGCTTTTTCTATCTACTACAGATAAATTTAGAATAGAACTTTAAATTTTTTTATGTCTTTGGTAAACTTAAAACTGAATTGGAAGATTTTTATTTTCTCTGGAGAAATTAGAATTGAAATGTGTTCTTTGGTAAAATTCAGAAGAGAACTTGAACTTTTCTATCTTCTATGAAAAATTTGGAACAGTATTTTAAATTTTTTCATCACTTTGAGAAAAATCTGAACCGAAGTGGAAATTTTTTATATTATTTAGAAAAATAGAATTGACTAAAAACTAATTCCTTTTTCATTGAGAAAATTCAGAAAAGAACTTGAACTTTTCTTCACTTCATTGAGAAAATTTTAAATTGAAATAGAACTGCTTATCTTTCGAGAAAATATTTACAACTATGATATAGCTTTTTCTATCTACTATGTACAAATTTTGAATTTATAAAATTGGTTGAAGAAGCATATTAAGGAAATAACTTGTTCTGAAAAGATATAATAAAACCTTTAGAAAAGTATTGCTTGATCTTAGGGTGTGCCAAAAAGTAGTAAAGTAAAGTTGTGGGGAAAAAGATAAGTACTTCAACATATAAAAAGGGTTTAGGAAGAAAATTACGTAAAGAACTTGTTCTGAAAAGATATAATAAAGTCTTTTGAAAAGTATTGCTTGTTTGTTGGGGTATTCGAAAAGCCTTATAGTAGTAAAGTTGTGGGGGAAAAGATGAGTACTTCAACTTGTAAAATTGGTTTAGGAAGGACATTACGTAAAGAACTTGTTTTGAAAAGATATAATAAAGTCTTTGAAAAGTACTGCTTGGTGTTGGGGCATTCAAAAAGCTGTAAAGTAAAGTTGTGGATGAAAAGGATGGCTACTTCAACTTGTAAAATGGGTTTAGGAAAGACATTAAGAAAATAAATTGTTGTGTAAAGCCATTTGAAAAGTATTGCTTGATGTCGGGTCATTCAAAAAGCTGTAAAGTAAAGTTGTGGGTGAAAAGGATGGGAACTTCAACTTTTAAAATTGGTTTAGAAAGGATATTAAGAAAATAGCTTGTTGTGAAATGCCATTTGAAAGTTATTGCTTGGTGTTGGAGCATTAAAAAAGGCAGTATAGTAAAGTTGTGGGTGAAAAGGATTGGTACTTCAACTTGTAAAATGGGTTTAGGAAGGACATTAAGAAAATAACTTGTTCTGAAATGCCTTTTGAAAAGTATTGCTTGGTGTTGGCCTATTCAAAAAGCTGTGAAGTAAAGTTGTGTGTGAAAAGGATGGGTACTTCAACTTGTAAAATGGGTTTAGGAAGGACATTAACAAAAGAAATTGTTCTGAAATGCCTTTTGAAAAGTATTGTTCGGTGTTGGAGCATTCGAAAAGCTGTAAAGTAAAATTGTGGGTGAAAAGGATGGGTACTTCAACTTATAAAATGGGTTTAGGAAGGTCACTAAGAAAAGAGCTTGTTCTGAAATGCCTTTTGAAAAGTATTGCTTGGTGTTGAGCATTCAAAAAGCTGTAAAGTAAAGCTGTGGGTGAAAAGGATGGTAACTTCAACTTGTAAAATGGGTTTAGGAATGAAATTAAGAAAATAACTTTTTCTGAAATGCCTTTTGAAAAGTATTGCTCGGTGTTTGTGCATTCAAAAATCTGTAAAGTAAAGTTGTGGGTGTAAAGGATGGGTACTTCAACTTGTAAAATGGGTTTAGGAAGGACATTAAGAAAATAACTGGTTCTGAAATGCCTTTGAAAAGTATTGCTTGGTGTTGAAGCATTCAAAAAGCTGTAAAGTAAAGTTGTGTGTGAAAAGGATGGGTACTTCAACTTGTAAAATGGGTTTAGGAAGGACATTTAGAAAAGAACTTGTTCTGAAATGCCTTTGAAAAGTATTGCTAGGTGTTGGACATTCATAAAGCGGTAAATTAAAATTTTGTGTGTAAAGGAAGGGTACTTCAATTTGTAAAATGGGTTTAGGATGGACATTATGAAAAGAACTTGTTCTGAAATTCCCTATGAAAAGTGTTACTTGGTGTTGGAGCATACAAAAAGCTGTAAAGTAAAGTTGTGGGTGAAAAGGATGGGTACTTCAACTTGTAAAATGGGTTTAGGACGGAAATTAATAAAAGAGCTTGTTCTGAAATGCCTTTTGAAAAGTATTGCTTGGTGTTGGACATTCAAAAAGCTGTAAAGTAAAGTTGTGGGTGAAATGGATGGGAACTTCAACTTGTAAAATGGGTTTTGGAGGGACATTAAGAAAAGAACTTGTTCTGAAATGCCTTTTGAAAAGCATTGCTTAGTGTTGGGCATTCAAAAAGCTGTATAGTAAAGTTGTGTGTAAAAAGTATGGGTACTTCAACTTGTAAAATGAGTTTAGGAAGTACATTATGAAAAGAACTTGTTCTGAAAGGCCCTTTGAAAAGTATTGCTGGGTGTTGGAGCATTCAAAAAGCTGTAAATTAAAGTTGTGGGTTTAAAGGATGAATACTTCAACTTGTAATATGGGCGTAGGATGGACATTATGAAAAGAACTTGTTCTGAAATGCCTTTTGAAAAGTATTGCTTGGTGTTGGGCATTCAAAAAGCTGTAAAGTAAAGTTGTGTGTGAAAATTATGGGTACTTCAACTTGTAAAATGAGTTTAGGATGGACATTATGAAAAGAACTTGTTCTGAAACGCCCTTTGAAAAGTATTGCTCGGTGTTGGAGCATTCAAAAAGCTGTAAATTAAAGTTTTGGGTGAAAAGGATGGGTACTTCAACTTGTAAAATAGGTTTAGGAAGGACATTAAGAAAAGAACTTTTTCTGAAATGCCTTTGAAAAGTATTGCTTGGTGTTGGACATTCAAAAAGCTGTAAAGTAAAGTTGTGTGTAAAAAGGATGGGTACTTCAACTTGTAAAATGGGTTTAGGAAAGGACATTAAGAAAAGAAGTTGCTCTGAAATGCCTTTTGAAAGGTATTGCTTGGTGTTGGGCATTCAAAAAGCTGTAAAGTAAAATTGTGGGTGAAAAGGATGGGTACTTCAATTTGTAAAATGGGTTTAGGACGGACATTATGAAAAGAACTTGTTCGGAAATGCCCTTTGAAAAGTATTGCTTGGTGTTGGAGCATTCAAAAAGCTGTAAATTAAAGTTGTGGGTGAAAAGGATGGGTACTTCAACTTGTAAAATGTGTTTAGGAAGGCCATTAAGAAAAGAACTTGTTCTGAAATGCCTTTTGAAAAGTATTGCTTGGTGTTGGGCATTCAAAAAGCTGTAAAGTAAAGTTGTGTATAAAAAGGATGGATACTTTAGTGTTTAAAATGGGCTTAGGAGGCAAAATAGAAAAAGAACTGGTTCTGAAATGCCTTTGAAAAGTATTGATTGGTGTTGGATAATTCGAAAGGCTGTAAAGTAAAGTTTTGGGAGAAAAGGATGGGTACTTCAACTTGTAATATGGGTTTAGGAAGGAAATTAAGAAAAAAAATGTTCTGAAATGCCTTTTGAAAAGTATTGCTTGGTGTTGGGCATTCAAAAAGCTGTAAAGTAAAGTTGTGGGTGAAAATTATGGGTACTTCAACTTGTAAAATGAGTTTAGGAAGGACATTATGAAAAGAACTTGTTCTGAAAGGCCCTTTGAAAAGTATTGCTCGGTGTTGGAGCATTCAAAAAGCTGTAAATTAAAGTTTTGGGTGAAAAGGTTGGGTACTTCAACTTGTAAAATAGGTTTAGGAAGGACATTAAGAAAAGAACTTTTTCTGAAATGTCTTTGAAAAGTATTGCTTGGTGTTGGACATTCAAAAAGATGTAAAGTAAAGTTGTGTGTGAAAAGGATGGGTACTTCAACTTGTAAAATGGGTTTAGGAAAGGACATTAAGAAAAGAAATTGTTCTGAAATGCCTTTGAAAAGTATTGCTAGGTTTTGGACATTCAAAAAGCTGTAAAGTAAAATTGTGGGTGAAAAGGATGGGTACTTCAATTTGTAAAATGGGTTTAGGATGGACATTATGAAAAGAACTTGTTCGGAAATGCCATTTGAAAAGTGTTACTTGGTGTTTGATCATTCAAAAAGCTGTAAATTAAAGTTTTGGGTCAAAAGGATGGGTACTTCAACTTGTAAAATGGGTTTAGGAGGGCCATTAAGAAAAGAGATTGTTCTGAAATGCCTTTTGAAAAGTTTTGCTTGGTGTTGGGCATTCAAAAAGCTGTAAAGTAAAGTTGTGTGTGAAAAGGATGGGAACTTCAACTTGTAAAATGGGTTTAGGATGGACATTAAGAAAAGAACTTGTTCTGAAATGCCTTTTGAAAAGTATTGCTTGGTGTTGGGCATTCAAAAAGCTGTATAGTTAAGTTGTGTGTGAAAAGGATGGGTACTTCAATTTGTAAAATGGGTTTAGGAAGGACATTAAGAAAAGAACTGGTTCTGAAATGCCATTCAAAAGTATTGCTTGGTGTTGGAGCATTCAAAAAAGCAGTATAGTAAAGTTGTTGGTGAAAAGGATGGGTACTTCAACTATTAAAATGGGTTTAGGATGGATATTAAGAAAATAACTTGTTCTGAAAAGATATAATAAAGCATTAAAAAATTATTAAAAAATGGGGGCTCAGGGGCCTTTGGGGGTCCGAGGGCCTTTTTGGAGCGCGGGGGGACATTTGAGGACCGGAGGCTTTCGTCGGGGTAGAGGTTGGGGGATTGTAGCCATTTGGGGTTGGGGTTGGGGAACTCACGACACTGTTCAAATGGAACTTGTGTATTATAACGACCACAGAGTTTCACCTTCAAATCCTCTTCTAAAACATCTTCTAAAATCATCTTTTAAAATGTCTTTAACTGTTTCGCCGAAATAATTCCCTAAAATTTCTAAAACGGTTTCGCTCAAATAACCCCTAAACGTAATTTTAGCGTGTTCCTTTTGTTTTTGGCATCCCTGCGCTGTCACATTTCAAATTACTGGGAAACCCTTTCCCGCGTTAATCTCTTCATCTCTAAGATCAAAACATTCACCCGGAAACAATCAACCTTGACGTCATCTGTCAGACATTAATAAACTTCGTCCCGGAAACAATTCTCTTGGAAATACATCAAAGACATTAATAAACTTTGCCCGGAAACATCAATTTTTCGGTAACGTGTTCTCCCTGGGGATTCCATGCCCATATATGGTGCCCCGTCGGGACTGACAGCACAGGTGTTCTCCCTAGGGACTCTATGCCCATATTTGGTGTACTCGTGGGAGTCAATAAGGCCTTTCTACTCCCGTCCTGAACTGGTTTCTGGGACTATTGCTTTTCCTGAGTCCAAAATAATTTCTATAATTTGAAGAATATGACAAATGCAACTTGGAATATTACGACGTTAAAAAATAACTCATATCGACGTTTTGACTAACTAATTCAGACGCTTCGAACTGTACATTAGGAGTTTCAGAAGCTCATGTCCCAGAGGTAGGAAACGAAAATTAGGTAATGTAGAATTTATTTACTCTAGGGAACTGCGAACTGTAGGGAACAGGGAACTGTGTTTCATACGCTTGTATGATCTTATAAACTGTCAAATAACTGGTCACACCTGAGTAGTAACATTGCTGAATCATATTCTTATGACCCTGGAAGATAAGAGGGAGGTGGTTTATAATAGTAGAGAGTGCTTCAATAAACTTGCTGTATAGGTCTGGGTCAAGTCCTGCTACTAATTTGGAAGGTATGAGTTTAAAGGTTTCAACTGGTTTTCAGCCCCTATCCCTGTCCCGACCAACTTATTAAACCTGACTATACTCAATGATCCGTTGAATGCTACGGCAAAGAAAACCCACGAGAGAGATTGAGGAATCCATGCCACTAACTTATGGGTACTCGCATGTTCCTCACCTAATGTGAATAGGACAATAAGTCGGGATATATCAGTTAAATTGTATGTAAAACCTGTGTCCCCCGGAAACTTGACTTCAAACCCATCAGGGAGCTTCTTATCAGATGTAGGAGACATAGCCGCTGCTATATTCTTAATAGCTGTTTCATTACTGTCTTTATAAGTATATCCTGTAGCAAAATAAGATTTGAACCTTTCCTTAAAATCAACTTCTGACTCCTACTCTACATTGTCTACATTATTGCAAAGGTCATACATAAATTCTCTAAACTACCTAATCACTAACCATTCAGTTGTTAGCTGGGTTGTACTCCTAGTCTTACATTGCTCATCTAGATGGATTAAAACCGTCCATCTCAATCTAATCGCATCATATTCCAAAATATCCTTCTGGGATGTGTTCGCCTTTTGATAAAACCTCTCGAATGTAGACAAATAATTGTATGCAATTCATTTACATGTTGCAACGGAATTTTCAAATACCCCGGTGAACGATGAGGTAGTAAGCAACGCAGAATTAGCAAATCTATCAGTACGTAATATAGGGAAAAGACTCATATTGATAATAAAATTAAATAAACAATTTTTAAATCTGTTGTTGTGAATTAGTTAACACTAGTTAAGAATCACTAGTTAACACTAATTAATCACTAGTTAACACTTATTAATTACTAGTTAACACTTATTAATCACTAGTTAACGCTATGATTTTTTCCTCTCCTTTGTTCAAATCTTCAAACTCGTGAATCCGTTCTTTCACCTTTCCAGCCGCAGCGTTGTTTCCGGAGGCGTCAACGTAAATGACAAGCACCTCTGCAACACTGGCTAATTTTTTTATTATTTGCTCAGGTGAATCTCGAACATATCAAATAGTTCGTGGTAACGAAGGAGTGACCTGGCTAAATAGTAACCAAAACTCTAGAAAAATGGAATTTTGATACCATTAGATACATCAAAAGAATTGGGTTTTTATGCTGATTTCAAATATAAAAGTTTCTTCAAGTTTAGTCTTATCTATCAAAAGTTACCAGCATAAAAAAAATTTGCTTTATTTCCGAAAAAAGGGGGAAACACCCGCTAAGAAAGATAGAATCTTAATGAATATCACACCGTCAGATTCAGCGTATCAGGAACCCCTACTGTACAGGTTTCAAGCTCCTATCTGCAAAAATGTGGAATTTTGTATTTTTTGCAAGAAGGAAGATGACGGATGCGTGTTTTTTCCTAGAGGTGATCGTATCGACCCATGGTCCTAGAACATCGTGAGAGGACTCATTCGAACAGAAATTAGAAGTTCTAGTTCTCTTTTTAAGTGACCAAATAAAATGGAGGCCAACTAGGCGCCGGATTTCCCAGCATTATTTAAAACACGATCAGAAATTAAATATAAAAAAAACAAGTTTTTTAAACTGAAAGTAAGGATTCTTTCATCAAGGCTACATTAAAACTTAAAACGAACAGAAATTATTACGCATATGAGGGGGTTTGCCCCCTAGTCAATACCCTGCTTTTTATGCTAATAATTTTTTAGTACTTTTAAAAGAACTATCTATTCTAATTAAACGGCTTTTGTGATTCAGGGGTTTGTGATTGGAACAAAATTTGAACTTTAGCGTAAAATCTCTCGTCAAATCTCTTATCCCAAATCTCATAGTCCAGAGGGCAGAATTTACCTGGTGCGGTAACGAAGTCGTGTTTCTTACTCCATTCATAAATAGTGGCCTTGGCATAATCATTTTTTAAATTTCCTGGCAGCAACATCCAGTGGTAGTTGTGTAAGAGTAACAATTGTTGGTTTTGAATTTCCAATTCTTTTCTTCTTACTGAAAATCCAATAAAGTTTACCTGAAGTGCAAAAGAATCGGACGTTATTACCAGACAAAAAAAAACCTAATGAGTTAGGATAACAGTTTGATAGCCCATAGCAACCCGAAATTAAAATAAACATTTGAAATAAACTTCTAAAGTTATTTATTGTTTAAAAAAATAAAGTTGTGAGACAGAGTCAAACTTTAGCGTAAAGAGCGAGGCGTTGAAGAAGGGACACCCCCTTTCATATACGGAATAATTTCTGTTCGTTTTAATTTTTAATGTCGCTCCTTACTTTCAGTTAAAAAAACATGTTTTATTTATTTAATAATACCAAGAGACACTCTACTTGGAAGTCTCTATCATCATATTAATTTTTTTTCTTATTGCATCTAAAAATTAAGCAAGAAAAAACGAATTTTAATTTCAAAAAAGTAGTGGAACAAAAATAAATAAAAACAAGACAAAACTTTAATTAAACAATGTTCCGAAGATTTCGGCCCCACGTCCGGGAACCTTCCTCAATGGAAAAAAAAACAAAAAGAACGAAAAAAAATTTTTGAAAAAATGACACATAAAAAAGACACGACAACTAAAACACGAAGAAAAAAATATATATAAATAAATAAGAACAACAAACAATACAAACAAACTTCAAGCACTGACGTCATAACACAAGAACAAAACCACACGACTGTCTATAGTGAAACCATGGGTCACTCTCCTCTTAACAATCAGTGTGTATATGGGAATCTACTGTATGTGAAGACTATATCTACTCGAACAAACAATAAAGGTCACTTAACCCCAGGTCCGTCACCTCTAACTAAATCTTACAGGTTAAACAACGACTTCATGAACTATAAATTGAATGCATTTTTTTGTCTACTAGTTTAGCTGCAGTCCGTTGACTTTTCCCTGCCTTTACCTCATTCTGACCTTTGTTCGCAAAGTTGTCATTTGTTTCAGGACAATTATGTAAATCACTAATGGTTGAAAACTACCCGCTCCTTAGGAGCTGGCAAATCTGTTCTCTCAGCTTTTCAGCCGTAGCGTTGTTTGCGGATGCGTCAACGTAAATTATAAACACCTCTGCAGCACTGGTTAACTTTTTATCATTTGCTCAGGTGAATTTCGAACTTCTAATACCAAGAGACACTCTACTTGGATGTCTCTATAATCATATTTATTTTTTTTTTTTCTTATTGCATCTGAAATATCTTGGAGTTGACTTGCTTTGGGAATCCCAATGTTTTCCACAGCCCAGAATATTCAAACACGCATTTTGAGATGTACTGCATTTCCTTCACGTAAATCCTTAACTTATCACTATTCAAATAACAATATTTAATGAGACGAAATAATAAGAACTCACTGATTTCCCTGAACAATAAGAAGATATGGGTATCTAACTAGTTAACAATCACTACTTAACACTAATTAATCACTGGTTAACACTATGATGTTTGTCTCTTGTTTGTGCAAATCTCCAAACTGGCGAATCTGTTCTTTCAGCTTTTCAGCCATTGCGTTGTTTGCGGATGTGTCAACGTGTTGTAAAGCGTATTTTATGGTATTTGGGGGTTGTAGTCGTAGATGCCTTTATTCTCCCTTTATAAGGGAGATAAACTATTGCCCTAAGGTAATTAAACTTTGGTAGCGTGCCTTAGGCTATGACCGACTAATGAGGCGTACCGACTGGGTAAGTTCGAGGGGCTAAAGGTAGATCGTAGAGAGGTTGTCTAAAATACAATACTTTTATTCAATTTACATATAATATTCCAGATATAGATATTCTACTGGGACTGGCTGTCCCAAGTAGACCACAAGTCTCAGAAACTACAATAGTCGTGCTGGTAAATTTTTCGTCAATAGGGTTAGAAACTCTAACTCCAATTGATTAAATTCATAAGATATTTCCATGATGGCACTAGATAATAACTGTAGAGCCATCTGAAGATTTATATCTTCTATTATTTGACTTTGATTTCCTATTATTCGTTTTAGAGTTATGAATACTGGATTGTTTATCTCCCTTTTAAAAATGGAAAGCGTATTGATTGTTTGATTAACTTTTTCTTCGATTTGGGATATCCTTGTTTCGTGATGTTTTAAGATTGTTAGTTGTTTGTCTACCAAGTGTAGAAGATTTTGATTTGTTACTTCGACTTTCCCTATTTGTTTTTCTGCTTCCTTCCACGTTGTCTCAGATACCGTACCGAATATATGTTCTGAGATTTCCCCTATAATACCGATTAAGCTTCTTTTCGTTTTGGCCAATGTATTGTCTGGCTTGTTTTTGTTTTGTTTTTGTTTTTGCAGCGTAATTATCATTATTTTTATATCTTCTAAAAACCCATTAATTTGGTTGTTCAGTACATTGAACAACAAAGTTGCCTGAGTTTGAAATAATGATACTTTTATTTCTTTTTCTTTTACCTGAGGGGTTGTGAAAGGAGGCGGGTTAAGAGTTTTTTCAACTCTCTTCTTGTCCTTTCCAGATTATTTGCAAGTATCGTTACTTGGTTTTGGAGGGTATGTAAGGCTGAAGCATCAAACCTAATGGCAATTTGCCAGTAACCTTCCAGGGGTTTGATTGTATTCATTCTGCGAAACGATACTCCTTTTACAACCCTAAATTCGGCCGCAATAAGCTGGAGAAGCTTAAAAACACAAATTATTGTCCAATTTCTCATCTGTAATAAATATTCCTTATATAGATCATATATAAACACTAAAAACAAAAAAATTTGAACGTGTTGTAAATTAACGCGTAATCCCTGCGTATTCTGCATATTCTTGGATCATTTACAATTGCCTTGGCGTTATCGTCAATTCTTGTAATTCGGTTACTTCCTGTCTGACACCTTGTATTTTACTCTTTTGATAAATAATCCAAACTGTTATAAATTTAAATAGACTTACACATACTGTGCCCATTATGCACCCTACTAAAAATAATTCATTGAATTGAATGCTTTCTTCCCTAATTACTCTCAGTGTAACTTCTACTTGACTAATGGCTATTTCTTGTTCTTGTTTGATATCTTTCAGCATTTGGGCCCAAGTAATAGGTTATTTAAAATTCTTTTTCCAATTTTCTTCTAGATGTTTACTACTTTTTTTGAAAAAAATTTCCAATTTTCCTGGTAAAATTGTTTTATTTTTTAATGTACTTAACTTATTAGAGTTTTCTTCTGATCTTTGTCTATTTTCTCTTTAAGAATGAAATTTGTATCTTAGTACCATAGATTACATTCTGACATTGTCGATATAACTAGCGGAAAATTTGGTATTTCTCTGTCTTGAACACAAGTTCCATCTAGCGTAACATTATTTGAAACTAATACTTCTGATACGCTTACTTTTATAATTCCTTCAGTTGTTTCTGAAGGTTTAGAGATTTCCCAATGGCATGTTTTTTGAATGCATTGTCGATTTTCTAGAATTATGTTTTCCCAGCAATTTAAAACATTCCCACTTTTTGTCCTTTTTAGTCCTTTTTTGGTCAGTTCTAGCTTAAAAATACCATTTTCTATAATGTCCATGATCCAAATTTTTTATATAGAAATTATTCTTTCTCGGTTGTTTTCTACTAGTACATACGCTGAAGTTGATGTCATGGTGATTACTACTCCCTGTAGGCCCCCTGTTGCCATGGGCAAAGTTTGATACATTGTAAATACGCTATTTTTCTGAACTAGGGGTATTTTCACATTTATTCGGAGGTTTCCCGCTAATATAAAATAAGACGCTTTTAATAGCTTAGCATACCAGCTTAAGGGGTCTATCGGGTCTAACCCCGAAGGTAATTCATAGTACCCTTCCTTTCATACAAAATACTGTATGTTTTGCAAGATCTCTTTTAACTTCTTTGGAGGCAACAGAAGTTTCGGAATCTGTCCTAACTGTTATAACCCTAATGCTATCTGATCTTCTATTGTATAATCACTTAAAATTTGTAGATGTGTCATTAGCTCTAACATGCTTGTGGCTAAATATTCTCCATAAAACGGCTTATCTTCTTTACTTTCATTAATCAATAAATTCTCTATTCTACTGAATATATTTTAAATTTCCCCTAGAGTCCAATTTAAACTGGAGATTTTTTCATTCTGTGCTAGCCATAACGATTTTTTTTCTTTTTCGATATGAAAATATGTTTTGCTCGATATTTTTGTCTTTTCTTCCTCCGGGATATTGGCATGTATTATTTCCAAATAATATTTTTGTATATCTTCGAAAGCTATATTCGTTTTATTTTGTTCTTCTATTAGTGATTGACCATTAACATTAGTACGGTGTTTCGTCACATGCATTATCGCTTCTACTTGTCTGTTTATTGCGTACAATTTTGCAAGCACCGATTGCTCGAAGCTATGGGATATATTTGCAATTATTTCATATCTGTTTTTTTGCGAAATTATTTTTTCTTCTCGGTTACTAGTTTTCAACAAAAAGGCTTCGATTATCTTTTGATAAGAGTCCTTTTTTAATCTTATGGTATCTAGGATTTTTTGTAAATGTTCTAAACATATTTCAAAAAGGAGTTGCCATTAATTCTGTACAATTCTCACCTGGTGTATTTGCATTATAATTCCTCCGTCAACTACTTGTACATCCTCGCCCTCTAGTTTTGTTTTTGTCATCTTAGCACTTTCTCCAGAGAATAATATCGATAAAACAGCCCACCAGTAAAACTTCCACATTGTCTACAAGAACAAATTGATATTACCCTATGTCTCTCCGTATTCTTATAAAGATTTTTTTTCCTCCCGCAATAGGCTGTCTTGCGCTTTATAGGGCTCTCCAGCATATTAGGGGTTCTAAACAAAAATTTGGAAAATAAGTTTGTAGCCTTGACAATTCATTGGTTACTATTTACCCGTTATCTTTGTATACTGTTTTCATTAACGGGTCCAGACTATATATCACTTCAGAGGAGTCATTTGAAAGCCTGAGTATCACTTTATATCACTTTTTTGAATCCTCTCTATCAGTTTCTTTGAATCTGCTTGTTCTTTTAAAGCTTGTAAAAATTCTTTGTTTTCTTTCGTTATTTTTGTGTTGGTTTTTACCACCCTTTTTAACTTTTGCAAAAAGCTGATATTAGGATATTTTCCTACCTCTGAGAGAATTCGTATTAAAACGGTTAACATATATTCTTTTGAAAAGTCTTCTGTCACTACGGGGTGGCGCCTACTGGCTTTAATCAATTTGTTTAAACCCTCTTTGTCGCTTATTGGAGTTGAGAATTCGTGCGTCATGCCCTAGAATTTTATGTATTCACGTATAAATAAATTTTATTTATTCATGAAATTTTTTTTAACGATATTCTGATTTCCACAAAATTGTGTGGTTTTCATCGCAGACACATATTCCACATCAGTATTGATTCAGAGTTCAGAGAGTTGTTGTTGTTGTTTGTTTGTAGCACTCCTGGGCAAGCTGCCCATTGTGCACGTCTCCATGATTTCATCAGACCCATTAGGGATGAAAGGTATTCCACGTCAAAATTTCGGCTGTCCAGCGGTTGTTCTGTCATGACCGAGGTTAAAATAACTTAAAAAACCCAACTGGCTTTTTTCAATATGGTTTGGGAGGGTTTTTTAAAAATCTCAAGGCAAACAAAAATAAAAAAAAAAAAAAAAAACAAAAAGCCAATATCAGGCTGTATTCAACTCTGTCCAATGGTGTCACAAATGAGCCTCCATATTTACAATTCAAACACAACTGGCAGATATGGCAATTTAAACTGATGAGCTTGGCTTGCAATAGATACACATACTCATACTATATCTTACATATCACTAATTTACATGTACAATATTAAAATAATGTGCAATAATATTTATATATACAATTATTAATACAAATGACAGCTCTAAGTGTAGCTTAGTATTTACAATAAAACGGCCTAGTGCTTCCACAGATTTTTTCCTAGCCCCTGGTGGTGCCTGTGCATGGCCCAGGATACTTCTGAGCGTGAATGCACCAAAATACTTTAGACACGCTTTTTTAAGTGGCACTCTCTGTCTCTCATACTTTTTACAATACATTAAAATATGTCTAACATCCTCTTCTACATTGCAGACCTCACATAATGGGGAGTCTACTGACTTCCATTTAAATAATACACTCCTAATTCGAGCATGGCCTGTTCTGAGCCTGAATATACTGATAGCCAGGTGTCTGACTGGGTGACATAGATCAGGAGGTGGGGTACCATAATCATACAAATCAAGGATCCGGTTCTGAGACCTTTGACCAAAAACCTCTTTCTCCTTCTCTTTTAGCAACTTATCATAATAACATAAAAAATCATTCTCTGAATACTGACATACTAAATTCTCCCCATACCTAGCACCCCATTTTGCCAGCTTATCTGCCTGCTCATTTCCCCTAATTCCAACATGTGCTGTCACCCATGTTGCTATAATCTCATACTAGGCTGTCATTAGTTTTAGCAGTATATTTTCGAAAAGCAGCACTGATTTTCTTGCTGGCCTATGGCCATACATCAGATAATTCAGCACTGAAAATGAGTCACTGCATATGAAATATCTACCTACTGGCAAAACAGTTGCAATAAATTCAAACGCTGTCAATAGTGCATGCAACTCAAGTGAAAATATAGACAACTTCTCTGTTACTTTAAAAGATAGTGCGTGACTGATCCCGAGGACTACAACCGCAGCCCCACCACCAGTGGCAAAGCATGATCCATCAGTGAAGACCATCCTATGCCCAGTCTGTGTCCACTGGTCTACCCATTCAAGCCACCTAGCTCTTGCCATCTCTGGCGGTTCCTCTGGGCTACCCCTTGAGAATGGGGGTAGCGCTATATTTGACTTTATACCTGTACTAGAAGCTGAACCTACCTCATCAATAACATCAGGAGTTGGGATAGGAGCAGCTGTTTCAGAGATGTGTTTCACCATTCGACAGCATGGTGGACTTAATTTTGGTTGGAATCTTTGGTTCTGATCATATGTTTCAATAAGTTCTTTGAAGATAATATTATTTGAGATCAATATCATTCCGTGAAAAATATTGTGCTTCTAATTTCTTCATTCTAGTTTCTAATGTTGTCAGTCCTAATTCACAATATATTGCGGGTAGACGGGGTTGATTTTAGGCATTCAAGAGTTTTCCTCAGTATACAGTGCAGTGCTGTATTCAGTTTTTTCAGGAGTTGGGTAGGTGCTTCTCCGTATAGGAGGCAGCCATAATCCAGCTTGCTTATTACAACTGCTCTCACAAGCTGGGTGGCAACAGAGAATGGGGCTCCTCTCTTAGATAAGCAGATAGCATTGACAGAGTTGGCTCTGCTCTTGAGGTTTCCGATTAAATAATTCACATGGTGAGTCAATGAGAGCGAAGTGTCAAAAGTCACCCCAAGGTAGCAGAACTTTTCAACTGATGGGACAGCAGTGCCATTAATTGAGAGCCTTGGCGTTGAATGAATCTTTGTCCTTGTGAAGAGGAGCACTGCTGAT
The DNA here is from genome assembly GCF_049724085.1 of Artemia sp. Qi Xiang Cuo. Taxonomy (NCBI): domain Eukaryota; kingdom Metazoa; phylum Arthropoda; class Branchiopoda; order Anostraca; family Artemiidae; genus Artemia; species Artemia sp. Qi Xiang Cuo. The sequence goes on along the minus strand of NW_028300422.1, from coordinate 1,146,470 downwards.
TTAGCAGGAGAGAATTCTATGTTGTTTACAGTTGCCCATAAACCAAGATAATCAAGACCCTTATTGACAACAGCTTGCAGGGCATGCTTATCCCTTGATGTTGCAACAATTGCAATATCATCATCATACAAATACATTTTGCATCCCATAATATTTTCAAAACTAATATCACTGCAGTAAATACGGAAGTGGATGGGGCTTAGTACCCCCCCCCCCCTTTGAGGTACTCCCACATCGGGCTTTGTTCTTGATGGAGATTTACTCTCCCCCATATGGATCTCCAGTTCTCGGCCTCTCAAGTAATCTTCTATCCACATCCTCAGTTCTAGGCAGATTTGGAAAGACTGTAGCTTTCCCATCAGGTTATCCGCACTAACCCTATCGAAAGCAGCCCTCATATCCAAGCAGGCTGCTAGTGTCTCCTTACCTTGCTTGAAGCCAGATTTTGTCTGGTGTTCTAACCTTAGAAGTGCATCTGTGGTTCCTCTATTAGGGAGAAAACCAAGTTGTTCATGTTGGAGTGAATTTGGTAGTTCTGGGAGGATTCTTAACTTAACAAGGTGTTCCATAAGTTTGCAGAGGCATGATGTGAGGGCTATAGGTCTGTAGGAGGCTGGAAGTTTTGGATCCTTTCCTGTCTTCAATATAGGGATTACTGTGGCCTTCTTCCACTTCTTTGGGACTGTTGATGTTGCTGCAGACTTGTTGAACAAAGCTGTAATGATCTCTACTGTTCAGAGAGTTAAGAGCAATTCAATCGGATAAAATAAAGGATTAAATCTGGACAGCTTGCGTAACCAATTTTTTACCTGTGTGTGGCTTTGTGCCAAAATTGTGAATATCTTTTTCGAAAACAAGAAAAATAACTTATTGCTTTGTTACAAAACTAGATCAATTAAGGACTACATTTGTACATTGACAAGATCCAAAGTGTGAAAATGGCAAACCAAACATTAGAGGCCGAGAAAATGCAAAATGCC
>NW_028300422.1:1129622-1144990 GCF_049724085.1 Artemia sp. Qi Xiang Cuo | reverse complement strand
CGAAGTTCTTTTTGAATTTCTGTCGTGAAATGCAAGACTTGGAATATTTCAGTAGTGTTTTGTTGTGCTTTACCTTGTCACAGTTACATTCTGTTGATTTTCATGGTTCATTTTGAATTTCTTTCATTGAAATGCAAGAGTTGGAATATTTCAGTAGTGTTTTGTTGTGCTTTACCTTGTCACAGTTACATTCTCTTAATTTTTCAAAGTTCATTTTGAATTTCTTTCGTGAAATGCAAGAATTGGAATATTTCAGTAGTGTCTTGTCGTGGTTTACCTTGTCACAGCTGCATTCTCATGATTTTTCAAAGTTCATTTTGAATTTCTGTCGTGAAATGCAAGAGTTGGAATATTTCAGTAGTGACTTGTTGTGCTTTACCTTGTCACAGTTACATTTTCTTGATTTTTCGAAGTTCATTTTGAATTTCTGTCGTGAAATGCAAGAGTTTGAATATTTCAGTAGTGTTTTGTTGTGCTTTACCTTGTCACAGTTACATTCTCTAAATTTTTCAAAGTTCATTTTGAATTTCTTTCATGAAATGCAAGAATTGGAATATCGTTTCTTCAACTGAAAGTAAGGAGCAACATCAAAACTTAAAAAGGGACAGAAAATAGAGGGTGTTAAAAGCATATTGAGCCTGTTCATGAGACACCAGTAAAAATTGTGTATGATTCAAAATGGAATAATGATTATTCTACTGATTACGAACTAAGAGAAGACAATAACTCCAATATCAAGAGAGAACATGGTGAACTATTTTATGGAACAGATTCAATATGTCCAAAGTTAATCATTGATATTAATAATGTATCATAATATATTTTTGTATTAATATTCTACATAGCATTATATCATTAAAAATATTACATTGTTATGTGTTCATTATTTTTTAGAGTAAGCTAGCATATCAAGCGTTGAGAATGTCCATTAAAACATCGGAGATGTAAGAAAAGAAATTTGCGTACATCTATTGTCAGACACACAATTTCCGTAAAATCTGAGCTATTAAGGGTTTTTGACCGTAAACTCTAGTTTTTTGTAAGAAAATTATGAAAAATAAAATTTTCTGGTTCAAATGTGAAACTTAAGTCTATTTTTGGATCGAAAAATAAAACCATTTCCTTAAAACCTGAGCTCATAAGAGTTTTTTGACCGTAAACTCTAGTTTCTTGTAAGAAAATTATGGAAAACACAATTCTCTAGTTCAAATGTGAAACTTAATTCCAGTTTTGGATACTCATAATGATGAGGACTGATGGTTCTAATTCAATATTTTTTTTTTCATAAAACAAAATATTTTTTTTAAACTTCGAAATTATTCAACTTTATTTATTTTTTATCTTTTTCTTTTGTACATATCTTAAAATGACAAAATATCTTTCTTGAATTCACCTCTTGGATACACAATATAGAAATAAAAAAAAATGTAATTTCCAGACTTCATTTGCATGCAAGAGATACCGAGAGTTCTATGACTTCTCCCCGCAATGAATTCTAAGGGTTTTATGACTCCTCCCCAAAATAAATTCAGATGCTTTTAGGAGCCATCCCCCTTAGCCATAACTCCATTCGACCTTGAGTGAAGGTATAAAAGTTTGATGATGTATTTCTCTTCCTAACAAGTACATTAATACCTTCCAAAATGATAGGACTCTATGACACAGACTTTATCGGTTTGAAAAAATCATCTGGTGGTGTTATATTTGAATGTGCATTTTTATTATTGTCAATGGAACTTGAAGAAATTGACTGTTATCATTGGATAGTGAACTACAACATGTATGAGTATGATAAAAGCTTGTGGATTACTACATTACATCGTATAAACAGACTGAGATTCTACGATAGAGTGATTACACCACTTAATAATAGTGGTCAGGAACTGAGAAATGTCCAGGAGGAAGTCAGTGAAATTTGCAGCTTTTTCGGAGTTGAAGCACTCTATGTAAAGGGTAATGTACCTACAGATAAAGTTTTAATTCAAAAGTGTGACCCTAGGATTCCACTTTTCAATCTAGAAGAATTTAAGTGTCCTAAATTTGAAGGGGTTTATCATCGTCCTGAAGACGAGGTCAGGTTCTTCGCGCACTGGATACCTAAGATCATACCTGATCGTGATAAATGCATTAGACATGGTAAAAACTATTCCATATCATGGGACCTTCGTTTCTGGATGTTTAAGAGTGAACTTGTGTATGACTATGTGTCATAATATAATTTTGTATTAATATTCTACATAGCATTATTTCATTAAAAATATATTATGCATTACATTGTTATGTTTTCATTATTTTTAGAGTAAGCTAGCATATCAACAGTTTGATATGCTTTGGAGTGAATTTTTCATGGAAGGTAAGCCATATTTACCGACATTATTTGAAAAACGATCGGATATTCAATTAAAAAACCAATACCTTCAACTGAAAGTAAGGAGCAACACTTATGCCCAAAACGAAGAAAAATTATTCCGTATATGCAGGGGTTGCCCCCCTCCTCAATACCTTACTGTTTACGCTAAAGCTTGACTGTTTGCCCCAATTTTTAAGAAGGACTCCTGAAACAGGAAGAGGATGGTGACCCCTTCATATACGAAAATATTTCTGTTTGTTTTGAGTTTTAATGCTGCTCCTTACTTTCACTTGAAAAATTTTTTTTTATTTAATTTCTACAAGGGCTAACGAGTAACCGAAATATGTTTACGAGTAACCGGAAGATAGACAGATGTTTAATGTTAAAATCAATTTTCCTAGAGGAGACTAAATCTATCTGTCGGGGACGGCTCCTTCTAGGTCATAAAAATGTATGCCATTGCTGGAGCTGTGTGTTTGGAACGGTAAAATTGATAGATTTACTGACGTTGATGATAAAGATGGTAGTTTCAATTTTGACTTGATTGACAATGGCCCGACGAGGAATAGAATCCCTTTTTGAACTATCAACTCTGGTCGGTTGCGGACCATTTGCCGATTCTGCAGCCTCCAAAACCTTTTTTTTATCAAAATCATAAGAAAAAATCTGGTTGTCTATGTAAATTTTTGTACGACGCAATTTCAATGCTCTGTTTTCACTTATAGCTTAAGTTATAAGGGGTCTTAATGCTTTTCGGGCCTCCCGTTCCTCTGGTGTATAGTCTGGGGTGACTGAATACCCATTTCTTTTAAACTGTTTAGCATTACGTAGGACAGCATCACGAGTCATTTTGGTCGTGAATTTAACAAGGATAGGGTGGGGGTTCGAGGGTCCTCTCAGTCGAAGAGCATCTCGTATTTCATTTTTTGATATTGAAAGGTTGGGCACAGAATTGTTAATACATACTGTAATGTCCTCACTTAGTTTAGAGTTCGGATTATTTGGATGCGGCATCCCATAGAACATAAGATTGGTTTGTTTTAGTTCCTTTTCCAATCTAAAATTTCTCTTACGTGACTCCTTTAATTCACTATTAATTTCTGCGATTTTTCCACAAACCCATTTCTTGGATCTTCAGTCAGAAAAGCGTGGTTTTGGATCGAAATGAGTCATTTTCATAAAAATAGCTCTTAATGAAACTTTTTAAGTGTGAAATCCATTTTATGCAGAAAAATTACATAAAATACGATCAAGATACATTTGCCTGATTCAATTGTGTATTTTCAGTCAGAAAAGCATAGTTTTGGTTCCAAAATGAGTCATTTTCCACAAAAAAATAACTCTTACGTGTGCACTCCAATTTTTTCCAAAAAAATTATAAGAAAATATGATCAAAACAGATTTCTCTGATTATAATGTATATCTTCAGTCAGAAAAGCGTAGTTTTGGTTCAAAAATGTACCATTTCCATAAAAATAGCTCTTAATAGAACTTTTTAAGTGTGAACTCCTATTTTTCAGTCGAAATTATAGAAAATACGGTCAAAACACACTTCTGTTTCAGTTGTTTACATTTTCACATTTTCTGATTCAAAGGTGTATATTGAGTCAGAAAAGCATAGTTTTAATTCAAAAATGAGCCATATCTATAGCAATAGCTCTTAATAGAATTGTTTAAGTATGAACTCCGATTTTTTCCAACGAGACTATAGAGAATACTATCAAAACAAATTTATCTGATTATAATGCATATCTTCAGTCAGAAAAGCGTAGTTTTGGTTAAAAAATGAACCATTTCCATAAAAATAGCTCTTAATAGAACTTTTTAAGTGTGAACTCCTATTTTTCAGACGAAAATAGAGAAAATACAATCAAAACACATTTTTCTGATTATAATGTATATCTTCAGTCAGAAAAGCGTAATTTTGGTTAAAAAATTAACCATTTCCATAGCAATAGCTCTTAATCGAACTGTTTAAGTATGAACTCCCATTTTTTCCTACGAGATTATAGAAAATACTATCAAAACACATTTCTCTGATTATAATGTATATCTTCAGTCAGAAAAGCGTAGTTTTGGTTCAAAAATGAACCATTTCCATAAAAATAGCTCTTAATACAACTTTTTAAGTGTGAACTCCTATTTTTCAGACGAAATTATAGAAAATACGGTCAAAACACACTTCTCTGTTTCAGCTGTGTACATTTTCACTTTTTCTGATTCAAATGTGTATCTTCAGTCAGAAAAGCGTAGTTTCGATTCAAAAATGAGCCATTTCCATGGCAATAGCTCTTAATAGAACTGTTTAAGTATGAACTCCAATTTTTTCCAGCGAGACTATATAAAATACTATCAATACACAATTCTGTAATTATAATATATATCTTCAGTCAGAAAAGCGTAGTTTTTGTTCAAAAATGAACCATTTCCATAAAAATAGATTTTAATAGAACTGTTTAAGTATGAACTCCAATTTTTCCCATCGAAAATATAGAAAATACTATCAAAACACATTTCTCTGATTATCATGTATATCTTCAGTCAGAAAAGCGTAGTTTTGGTTCAAAAATGAACCATTTCCATAGCAATAGATCTTAATAGTACTGTTTAAGTATGAACTCCAATTTTTTCCAATGAGACTATAGAAAATACGGTCAAAACACACTTCTCTGTTTCAGTTGTGTACATTTTCACTTTTTCTGATTCAAATGTGTATCTTCAGTCAGAAAAGCGTAGTTTCGATTAAAAAATGAGCCATTTCCATAGCAATAGCTCTTAATAGAACTGTTTAAGTATGAACTCCAATTTTTTCTAGCGAGACTATAGAAAATACTATCAATACACAATTCTCTGATTATAATGTATATCTTCAGTCAGAAAAGCGTAGTTTCGATTCAAAAATGAGCCATTTCCATAGCAATAGCTCTTAATAGAACTGTTTAAGTATGAACTCCAATTTTTTCCAACGAGACTATGCAACTCAACCACATTTAACTAAACCCCCTGTAACTGAATCCGCATGTAACCGAACCCCCGTGCAACTGAACCCTCGTGCAACTCAACTCCCGTGCAACTCAAGCCCTGAAAAAGCCAAGCTTTGGAACGAAAATATGCCATTTCCGTAAAAACTAAACTATAAAGCTTTTTTTCACATCGTAAAACCTTCTTAATCATGGAATACAATTGAAAATAAAATATATTTCCTTCAATTAGACTAGAATACAATTTTCTCTCTTTGTCAAGGAACATCCTTGTTGCTAATTCATTAAGCATATGCCATTAATTTATGATAGCAATAGCATGTGAAATTTGAGTTCCAAAACTGTCACTCTCTTTGTAACACCGAAGCTTTTCATTCAAACCGGAAAAAGACAGCTTATTTTAAACGCACGATTGGAAAAGGGGACAGTTTTGAACGAAAAAGAACTGTTTCAAAACAAGTAAAACTTGTAAACATAGCAGTGGTGGAGAGAGTTTTTGTTTCACATAATAGAAAAAAACATACTTAAAATTTTCTATCAAATATACTCATTATATTTTAAGATTTTGTATTGTTGGAGGGGAGAGGGGCTAAGTCCCCCTGAAATTTGAATTTACTAGTAAAACGATTGATTTTTGGAAATAAAGAATGAAAGTGTACTCACATTGAAAATAGAAATATCTATTGTTTCAGAGTTAATAAAATCCAGTGTACTATGCTCGATATGCTAAAACATAATGAAAATTAAATTCCAATGCATGAATATTTTATACGGGGTTTCAAAGATGAATAAAAAACGGATGTTGAATTATATAATTTCATGCATGCCCTAAAAACATGTTTGACTACTTTATATCTTACCAGTTTTTTTTTAAGAATGTACATGTGAACTCATGACGTACATTCATTGTGCAATTGACAACAAGAACAGAAAAAAACCTGTATGCTTAAATTATTATTACGACCAAACTCTCAAAACATGTATGACCACATTATACATTGCCAAGCTTAAAAAACCTCGACTTTAGTTTCATAACATGCATTATAGTGTGCCAACTTTTAAAATATTCACGCGTGAGTGTAGTGTCTCAGGCATGGCTTTTCCTTGCGCAATTCATGTGTAATTGTATGTGTATTTCGGACTGTGTATATAGATATGCACTGTATATTCTTGTGTAATTCCATGTGTATTTCGGACTGTGTATATGGATACTACTCATGAATGTATCTTGTTTTGGCTTTTGGCAAGGATACAAAGACATACCCATCGTATATATGGGTCTGCTAATTATGAGTTATGGAGTTGGTACTTTGAATAGAAGATGGCATATGAGACGCGAATCTCTTATTTTTAAGTGCTATTTTGAAGTCTAATTTTGGATGTGTCAAACGTTCACAGGTCGAGATAAATATTTGCAGGTGCTGCAGATTATCCCATGTACAGGTTTTAATGTGTCATTCGCAGTGAAAATCAGTGACCGGTAGCACTAATTTATGAAAATTTGGGTGGGGGATATTTTCCACTGTTTGTGTTGTTCCAAGAAAATACCAAAACAGGTTGTTTCAATAAGAATTCTTGCAAACAGTATTTTTATTAATCTAGAGGGTTGGTTAAAAAGTAGTTCTTAATTAAAAATTTGAATAAACTTGCCCTGAAAATCAGGAATGCTTAGCAAACTTTCACATGTCATACACTATTAACTGGGAAATTTGATTCAGGAGGCCCTTTTTAAAACTTTGGAAAAAAAGTTTAACTTTAGCATAAAGAGCAGGGTATTGAGGAGGAGGTACCGCACAAATATATTAATTTCTGTGTTTTTTTTAAGTTTTAGTGCTGCTCCTTGCTTTCAGTTGAAAAATAGTTTTTCTTAAAATTTAATTTCTGATCGTTTTTCGAATAATAACGGGACACATACCTCCCCATTCATGGCAATTTCCCCAAGGAAAACTCCCCCACGGAAAGTTCTCACGCGCAAGGTAGTACCCCCATGAATTTTACCTCTTAAAATTACATGCTCACTGCAAATGCCCATCCCCCCCCCAAAAAAAAAAAAATCTTGTTAACTATTGTGGACGAAAAATTCTTCCGAACTTAATCTCAATCGAAAAAATAATTGTTTTTAACTTTATTTTTGATTGTTTTTTTAATTCATACCAAAAATCACCTCTATGTTGAAAATTTTTCAAAGGTCCTTCCCCTCCAACAGGAAGTTTCTTGTGTGGAAAATTTTATAGCAGAGAATTATTACTGATGATAGTTCTTCATGGATTACTTCTCATGAGGTAAATGAGTAAATTTTGCTTATGAATTCAGGCAAACTTCCCCCATGTAAAATTTTTGTTGAAAAGTCAAACACCCACCCCCCCCCCACAATTTTCTGGCGTCCTCTTTACCTGTTTTTTTTCACTCTTCATTTAGAATAAACTTGTATATTTGGTCAATTATTGGCCCCTTTGTCACATTGCCCCCCCCCAAGATTTTGCTCATTGGCACTTTTGTCACATTGCCCCACCCCTCCCACCAAGATTTTGTTATAGATCCGCCCCTGGACTAGAGCTCTCAATTTCTGACCTAATCAGCACCCTCAAGAGTATCAGTGATCACAAGGTGGAGTTGCAGATGACGAAGGGCAGATCCTCCTTCCATATGTAATTGATCCTGCTCATTTTGAAATTTAATGATACTCTAATTTCATGATAACAGCGTAGACCAGAAATATTCTCAGAAAGCTGACCAAAAATCAATCCAGATACATTTCTTAAAGTTTCTTTTGTTCCCTTCTCAAACAAAACAAATCCCCCCCAAAATAAAAACTCTGGTTATGGCCCTGGTGATTATACATCGTTTTCTACCTCCGCAATCCCCTTGTCTCTCACTTAGAACTAATTCTGTATTTATTTGATGGTTCAATTAGAACTATGATGTTTTGACATTAAAATACACCATTTAAGATATCGCCCTCCCTCCCTAACTGCAGAATACTCACAGGATTCAATTGTAGAAGTTTAAGGGTCTTTTTAAGTTTATAATTTGTCCACTGCCTACATATAGGATTTGTTATTGGAAAACTTTGAAGATATTTTGTGCAACCTGCAAATCCCGAATTTTAACTGTCAGCTGTCAAGTTCGTGCTTTCTTTTTCATAAAAAACAACGGTACTTGTTTAGAATCTAGGTACACACGCAGGAAGTGGAGTGTCGTTAATTCTAATGAAATAAAAAAAATTGGGACGAAAATATAATAGTTTAGAAACAAAAATGGGCTATATATTTACACATTTGGGGTGGGGGTGGGGGGTAAAGCATAGCATATGCTTTTTTTTTAGACAACTGATTCACAGATTCTGAAAGGTGATATGGGTCTGTTTTCGTTAAAACTACGTAGGTCTATTGTGATGCTTAGATTTTGGTTGAAGCTCATTAGGTGTAATGAAGATAGACTAGTAAGAGCTGCTTATTATCAGATGTTGAGTTATGGTTCGAAAACGTCGTGGCCATCCCAAATTTGATCATTACTAGAAAAAGTAGGGACGCCTTACTTATGGAATGAAGGTCTCGGTTCCCGTGATCTACCAAAAGATTTAGTAAGCTAGGTCTAATATATCTTAGAGGGTCAATAAATTCAGTATTGGCAAGGGCTGGTTTTAAATTCTGCTACATTGAATCATTATAATCAGGTTAAACCTAGTTTTGGAGAGGAAATTTATTTTAAATTTAATTTACCGGCTATGATCTTATGTCGATGGATTCAGCTTAGGGCGAATTACCTTCCAATCCAGAGCAGGCAAATGGTGTTCTACAGGGGGATAGTACATCCTGATGGTCGGTATGTGTGTCCTCTTGTAGGGATGAGGACGAAGATTTGGACCTTTTCTCCGAAAGTGCCCGGTGCTCTCTGATTTAAGGGAAATTTACTTACACGGGATTGTTTTGCTGCTTCCTAAAATTTTACAAAGTAGTAATCCAACCACAATATTTCGTATTGGTGCGTACATATAGAAGGGATTAGAAAGAAGAAAAAGTTTTTACAATTAATTATTTTTAATTATATGGAATTAAACTTATTTTCTCGATAAATTACCATAAGGTATTTTTCGCTATGTATCATGTTAATGTGTGTTTCGTAATTTGTCTGTTGTGATTTCTTTATTTTTCATAAATTTTTGTGTGTATATGGCTCTTGGGCTTTTGAAATACACGATCTATCTATCTATCTATCTATTTATATTAAATACGTAACCTAATCTAGCCTAACCTAGCTACCAAACTCCAAAAAACTGTGATTTAGTTCCCTAAGCCCTTAAAAACTAAAGTTTAAACCTTTGTCACGGAGTGAGCAACAACTCACAAACCTGTTTTTCAATAGTGGCTTTGAGATTTCGATGCGGTCTTTCTTTCGTGTGTACCCAGATTTTACACAAGTACCGAAAAAATTTCGGTACTTTTCACTCGAATTCACTTTTCATTCATTATTTTCTGAATAAAATATCCTCAGAAAATACATCTTCACTGAAGAAAAATTATTCCAAAAATTTTACTACCCACTGAAAATTCCCCCAGACAACTCCATCCCCCTCCGGAAAACTTCCCCGAAAATTGGGTCTGTGTTTCCCAATAATATATACTATCTGTAAGAAATGGACAAATTGCAAAACTTAAAAAGGCACTTCACCTTCCACAATGGTCTGATTGTTGTGTAGTTTGGGAGGGAGGGAGATACCCCAAAAGGTGCAATTTAATGCCGACAAATCCTAGGTCTCATTGAGCCATCAGATAAATACAGAATTAGTTTTAAGGGAGAGACGAGAGAAGGATGAAGGTTGAAGTATAATCTTCAGAGCTGTAACCAGGATAATTTTTTTTTTTTGGGGGGGGGGGGGAGTAAAACGGAAACAAAAAAAAAAAAATATCAAATTTAAATATATTCCCTTATTATTTCTGGGAATATTTTTGGTGTACGCTGTTGCTATGAAAGTAAAGAGTAACACTAAACCCCAAAATGAGCAGAATTTATTCCGTATAGAAAGGGCTGTCCTTTCCTCTTTCACACTTTCACCTCATGGTTGCAAAAGCTTCAGAGGGTGCCCATTAGTCCAGAAATTGAGACTTCAAGTACTTTTATTATAAGCCGAAAGTTTTGATAGATCAATGAGCTGGGGGGGGGGGTGTTTTTTGAGGGGAAAAACCTTCTACGGTTGATTTTACTGCAAGAGGAGAAAATTTTATCAAGGAGGAAGAGCCATATTTATCGGCATTATAAGAAAAAGGTCAGAAATTAAATTTAAAAAAGAATTTTTTTCAAATGAAAGCAAGGAGCGACGTTATAACTCAATACAAACATAAATTATTCTTATATAAAGGGGATTTCCCCGGAGAATTCCTTTAAGGGGGCAAGGAGAGGGTTTCTTTACCTATCTTCTAAATCACCATAAACATTTAGTAAACGGAAAAATCTTTCAATTTGCTTGTGTTGAAAAGTTTTCCTTTCAATTCAGATGTTAAAGCAAAACTTTTGGATACCTTTCCAGTCATGTTTGTTTGTTTAGGTAAAAATCGACAGAAGTAAAAATTCATAGATCATGAGATCAGAGACTGTAGACCAAATACTATTAAGATTTTCAGGAATAACTATCAGCATATGTAATTTAAACTGACAATACACATTCACTTGTATTTTCTTTCAAACAGTTCGTGGTAACGAACTGTAAGTAAGGAGCGACCTGGCTTAATAGTAACCAAAACTCCAAAAAACAGAATTTTGATACCAATAGATATGTCAAATAAATTAAACTTTTATGCTGATTTAAAATATATAAGTTTCATCAAGTTTAGTCTTACCCATTAAAAGTTATGAGCCTGAGAAAATTTGACTTATTTTCAAAAAAAGGGGGAAACATCCCCTAAAAGTAATAGAACTCTATTAAAAATCACACCCTCAGATTTAGCTTATCAGAGAACTCTACTGCAGAATTTTCAAGCACTTATCTTCAAAAATGTGGAGTTTTGAATTTTTTGTCAGAAGAAGGATCACGGATGCGTGTTTATTTTTTTTTTCTTTTTTTTTTTTTTCATTTCCCCAGGGGTGATCGTATCGATACAGGAGTCCTAGAATATCGTAAGTGGGCTCATTTGAACGGAAATTAAAAGTTCTAGTGTCCTTTTGAAGTGACCAAAAAAATTGGATGGCAACTTGGCCCCCTCCCACGCTCATTTTTTCCCGGAGTCACCCAATTAAAATCCTGAGATAGCCATTTTGTTCAACATAGTCGATAATCTAATAAATATGTCTTTTAGGATGACTTAATCCCCCTGTGTTCCCAGGGGAAGGGCTGCAATTTATTAACTTTGCCCATTGTTTACATATTGTATTGGTTATTATGAAGTATACAGACATTTTCACGAAGGATTTTTTTCTGGTGGGGGGGCTGGAGGAGGAGGTTACTCGGGAGAATCTTTCCGTGGAGGATGTTTCCTTGGGGTAAGGGATATTATTTCTATGAAGGGGGCGCCGGGTATCCCAGCATTATTTAAAAACGATCAAAAATTGAATTTAAAAAAAACACGTTTTTTCAACTGAAAGTAAGAAGCAACATAAGAGCATAAGACGAACAGAAATGATTACGTGTATGAGTGGGTTCACCCCCAAGTCAATACCTTGCTCTTTACGCTACGGTTTTTTTTAGTGCTTTCAAAAGAGCTATCTATTCTAAACGGCCTTTGTGAGTCAGCGATTTGTGATTTAAGAAGAAACTTAACTTTAGCGTAAAGAGCTTGGCACTGACTAACATGATAATACCCTTATATATATAATAACATTTGTCCAATAAAAAAACAATAAAAAAAAACAAGCGATACGTCTCAATAGCAATCGAAACTTTTAAAAACGGAATTTTTATGTCAATAAATGTATCAAAAGAATGGGCTTATAATGCTGATTCTAAATATATAAATTTTATTAAGCTTAGTGTTACCCACAAAAGGCTACGAACCTGAGAAAATTTGCCTAATTTTTGAAAAAGGGGGGAAACATCCCCTACAAGTGAAAGAATTTTAATGAAAATCACACCGTCAGATTCAGTGTATCAGAAAGCCCTATTACATATGTTTCAAGCTCATATCTGCAAAAATCTGCAACTTTGTATTTTTTGCCAGAAGAAAGATCACGGAGGTGTGTTAATTTTTTTTTTCAGGGGTAATCGTACTGACCCATTGGCCCTAGAACATCAAGAGAGAGCACATTCGAACGGATATTAAAAGTAAAAGTGCCCTTTTCAGTGACCGAAAATGCTGGAGGGCAACTTGGTCCCCTCCCACGCCCCTTTTTTCCCCATTTTGGCTTATCAAAATTTTGAGATGGCCATTCTGTTCAGCATAGTTGAAAAACCCAAAAAATATATCAAACAGTTCGTGGTAACGAACTGTAAGTAAGGAGCGACCCAGATCAATGGTAACCGAAACTCTAAAAAACGCTAGTTTTATACAATTAGATAACTCAGAAGAATCGGATTTTTATGTTGATTTCAAATAGGCTATATAAGTTTTATCAAGTTTAATTTTACCCATCAAAAGTTACGCGCCTGAGAAAATTTGGCTGATTTTTGAAAAAGGGGGAAAGACCCCCTAAAAGCTATAGAAGCTTAATGAAAATCACACCATCATATTCAGCGTATCAGAAACCCTACTGTAGAGGTTTCAAGCACCTATCTACAAAAATGTGGAATTTTGAATTTTTTGCCAGAAGAAAGATCACGGATGCGTGTTTATTTTTATTTTATTTTATTTTTTTCCCAGGGGTGATCGTATGGACCCATTGGTCCTAGAATATCGTGGGAGGGCTCATTGGAACGAAAATTAAACGTTCTAGTAACCTCTTAAGTGACAAAAAAAATGGAGGGAAGCTAGGCCCCCTCCCACGCTCATTTTTTTCCAAAGTCACCCGATCAAAATTTTGAGATAGCCATTTTGTTCAGCATGGTCGAAAATATGATAACTATGTCTCTTGGGATGACTTAATCCCCTGGAGTCCCCGGGGGGAGGGCTGAAAGTTATGAACTTTACCCAATGTTAACATATAGTATTGGCTATTGGGAAGTATACAGACGTTTTCAGGGGGGATTTTTTCTGGTATGGGGGGGGGTCGGGAGTTATATGGGAGGATCTTTCCATGAAGGAAGTTTTCATTTGGGAAGGGACATTGCTATGAAGGGGGGGGGCCGCATTTCCAAGCATTGTTAAAGAAAAAGATCAGAAATTAAATTTTAAATTTCAACTGAAAGTAAGGAGCACCATCAATACTTAAAACAGACAGAAAATATTACGTATATGATTGAGTTCAACCCCTAGTCAATACCTCGCTCTTCAAGGCAAAGAATTTTAGTACTTTCATAAGAGCTATTTATTCTAATTAACGGCCTTTGAGATTAAGGAGTCATTTTTAAAGAATTGGAACAAAATTCGAACTTTAGCTTAAAGAGCAAAAATATTGACTAGGGGGCGAACCCCCTAATATACGTATTAAAAATCAATGAATATAGAAGTTTGGTACGTAAGTTAATTCGTAAGTTACGTACATTTATTACAAATCAAAACGTTCGTAAATAAAATTAAACAAGTTTTACAAAAGCCATTTAATAAAAAAAAGTAATGTTAATATGCAAATTTTGTTTTAATTATTCATGTACGGTGAGCCAAAATCAACACCTGCATTAATTCAAAAACGTTCAAAAATTAAATAAATAAAACAAGTTTTTTTAACTGAAAGTAAGGAACGATGTTAAAACTTAAAACGAACAGAAATTGTTCCGTATATGAAAGGGGCTGTGCCCTCCTCAACACCTCGCTCTTTACGCTAAAGTTTGACTTTCTCACAACTCTATTTTTTTTAAACAATAGCAAACTTTAGCGTAAAGAGCGAGGCGTTGAGGAGGGCACAGCCCCTTTCATATACGGAATAATTTCTGTTCGTTTTAAGTTTTAGCGTCGTTCCTAACTTTCAGTAAAAAAAAACTTGTTTTTTTTTTAATTTAATTCAGTAAAGTGCAAAGTATGTTCTGGCCTTTGGAATGCATAGGGGTTTTGACAATGCCGTAATTTCTTCGAAATCCTGGGAGGGGGGGGGTGGTAAAGCTGGAGCCAAGTTATCCAAATTAAGTGAAAATGATTGTGAATATTTTTTTTTGGGGGGGGGGGTGCAACAGAAACGAAAAAATAAACAAAACTACCAAATTTAT
The DNA here is from genome assembly GCF_049724085.1 of Artemia sp. Qi Xiang Cuo. Classification (NCBI taxonomy): domain Eukaryota; kingdom Metazoa; phylum Arthropoda; class Branchiopoda; order Anostraca; family Artemiidae; genus Artemia; species Artemia sp. Qi Xiang Cuo. The sequence continues at coordinate 1,130,430 of NW_028300422.1, read as the reverse complement.
ATGTACTCCCTTATAATTTCTGAGAGTACTTTTGGTGTACACTGTTGCTATGAAAGTAAAGAGTAACATTAAACCCCAAAATGAGCAGAATTTATTTCGTATAGGAAAGGACTATCCCTTCCTCATCAACACCTATGCCTCATTGTCGCAAAAGCTTCAGCGGGTGCTCATTAGATCGGAAATTGAGAGTTGAAGTACTTTTTTTTATAAGTCGAAAGTGATTGCAGACCAATGAGCTGCGGGAGGGAAGGTGGGGGGGGGGGGTATCTTCTGACGGAAAGAACCTTCTACGGTTGATTTTACTGTAAGAGGATATAATTTTATCATGCAGGGAGAGCCACATTTACCATCATTATTTGAAAAACGATCAGAAATTAAATTTTAAAAATATTTATTTTTAACTGAAACAAGGAGCGACGTTATAACTCAATACGAACATAGATTAGTTTTATATAGAAGTAGAATGGCCCCTATTAACCCCAACAGAACACCGTGCTGCCACCTACAACTTTTTTTAACACCAAATATGGGCATAGAGTCCCTAGGGGAAATGGATTTCTGAGAACTTGATTGCGTAATCAAAGTGTGTCAATGACCTAAATTTCCAAGGGTGTCGATGTTGTTGTTGTTGTAAGTGCACACTCTCAGCGAATGTCAAGGTTAATGTTGTTGTTGTAAGTGCACGCTCTCAGCGAATGTCAAGGTCGATGTTGTTGTTGTTGGGCAAGTGCACGCTCTCAGCGAATGTCAAGGTTGATGTTGTTGTTGTTGTAAGTGCATGCTCGAGGCGAATGTTATGCCGTCCATT
>NW_028300422.1:1087159-1129122 GCF_049724085.1 Artemia sp. Qi Xiang Cuo | reverse complement strand
TTTTACAATTCCTCCTAAACTTTGACCATTATTTTAATAAGTTAAACTAAAAACTGCAACGTCAAGAGCGGGGTATTTAGAAGGGGGAAACCCCCCTCACATAGCTAATAATTTAGGTCGTTTTTTACTTTTACTTTACATAATGCTTTTGGTCTTTACTCGCCTTTTACTTTGAAATAATAATGAATTTTGTTTTTTTTAATTTTATAGTTCATTTATTTTTATAATTACATAAATTACTAAAAATTTAAATTAATAAGATCTGAAAGCAATTATAAAAATCATATGAACAATCAATTGCACAATAATTTCATTCTACTTGAGGTCTCATGTACTCTTAAGATCAATCCGGCCCCCTATAAATGCCTTGTTCAAAAGATTTGTCCTGTACATTTTTTTTTGTTATTTCGTTATAACTACAAATCAACCGGTGATGATATACAACTACTGGGGTTAGGAAAACCCCCCCCTCCAACGCCACAAGGACAAGAGCCATTTGTGATACGAGAGGCCCATTTTTTACTTATACGGTTTTAAGAAAACAAGGTATATGAGATCATGAATAAAAACAGTTTAGAGTATTAAGGAAAAACTTTTGGGAAATGCTGAGAGGGATGTTGAACGCAATCAAAACAAACTATGGGCTGGTTGGTTGTGAAAAGGCAATATGAGCAACGTCCAAGGACTGGCTGTGGTTAATAGAAGTTGAAACTTTCAAGGAATGTTGAGGGGATGTGGGAGAAAAATCGGAGGTTAACCAGCCCCCCTCTACTTGCCCTGTTTAGGTGATACTTCTCAACAATTATCAAATTTTTAGTTTTACTTTTCTTTAAACTAGGCAAGAGATCTAATTGTTATGTCTCCTTGCAATCTTGCAGGAATAGCAAATACATCTTTTACAATGTATACTACATCATTTGACACTATCTATATCAAGGTACCCAAAAGGTACCCATATACCCGAAGAGGTCTATATGCAATATTTTACGAATGGCCATAGGAATTAACTTTGTACTTTCAGGACCACTATTACTGCTACTTCTGTAGTTGTGGTTGCAAATACTTACGACTATGACTATGACTACTTGAAACTGGTTTGAAACTGTGTTTAGAAAAATACAAATGATGTAACGAAACCCTGAGTGGAACGGACAGTGTAGCCATAATTCTGAAGTTTTGTTCGTTTTAAGTTTGACTTGAATATCTAATATAGTTCTTACTCGTTTTAAAATTAATTTTTTTTATTTATATATAGCTAGTGTTTACGGTCAGAAAATGCTTTATAGTTTAGTTTTAACGGAAATGGCTTATTTTCGTTCTAAAGCTGGGCTTTTTTCTAACTAAGTTTCACATTTGACCCAGAGAAATGTATTTTCTATAATTTTTTAACAAAAACTATTTTTTATGGTCAAAATATGCTATATGTTTTAGTTTTTATTAAAATGGGGCTAAATTTTGATTCAGAGCTGAGCTTTTTTCTAACCAATAACCCATATTTGATCTACAGAACGTCATTCTTTTCAATTTTCTCACAAAAATTAGGGTTTACGACCAAAAAAGCTTTATATTTAATTTTTACGGAAATGGCTTGTATTTCTTCCAAAACTAGTCTTTCTTAACCAAAGATTCACATTTGACCCAGAGAAATGTATTTTCTATAATTTTCTTACAAAAACTAGTGTTTACGGTTAAAAAATGCTTTATAGTTCATTCTTATGGAAATTTCTTATTTTCGTTCCAAAGCAGGGCTTTTTTCTACCCAAAGATTCACATCTGACCCAGTGAAATAAATTTTCTAAAATTTTCTTACAAAAACTAGTGTTTATGGTCAGAAATGTTTATAGTTCATTTTTTACGGAAATGGCTTATTTTCGCTCCAAAGCTGGGCTTTTTTCTAACCAAAGATTCAAATTTGAATCATACAAATGTAATTTCTATAATTTTATTACAAAAACTAGTGTTTACGGTCAGAAAAGCTTTATAGTTCATTTTTTACGGAAATGTCTTATTTTCGTTCCAAAGCTGGGCTTTTTCATAACCAAAGATTTCATTTGAACCAGAGAAATGTATTTTCTATAAATTTCTTACAAAAACTAGTGTTTACGGTAAAAAAAAGTTTTATAGTTGATTTTTTACGGAAATGTCTTATTTTCGTTCCAAAGCTGGGCTTTTTCATAACCAAAGATTCACATTTGAACCAGAGAAATGTATTTTCTATAATTCTCTTACAAAAACTAGTGTTTATAGTCTAAAAATTTATACTTTAATTTTTACGGAAATGTCTTTTTTTCGATCCAGAGCAGGACTTTTTTAAAACCAAAGATTGACATTTGACCCAGAATAATGTATTTTCTTAAATTTTCTTACAAAAACTAGTGTTTACGGTTAAAAATGCTTTATAATTCATTTTTATGGAAATGTCTAATTTTCGATCGAAAGCTGGGCTTTTTTCTATCCGAAGGTTCACATTTGACCCAGAGAAATGTATTTTCTATAATTTTCTTACAAAAACTAGTGTTTACGGTCAGAAAAGCTTTATAGTTCATTTTTTTACGGAAATGGCTTATTTTTGTTCCAAAGCTGGGCTTTTTCTAACCAAAGGTTCACATTTGAACCAGAGAAATGTATTTTATAAAATTTTCTTACAAAAACTAGTGTTTACGGTAAAAAATGGCTGTGTAGTTCATTTTTTACGGAAATGTTTTATTTTTATTCCAAAGCTGGGCTTTTTCTAACCAAAGGTTCACATTTGAACCAGGGAAATGTATTTTCAATAATTTTCTTTCAAAAACTAGTGTTTACGGTCAAAAAAGCTATATAGTTCATTTTGTACGAAAGTGGCATATTTTCGTTCCAAAGCTAGGCTTTCTTCTAACCAAAGATTCACATTTGACCCAGAGAAATATATTTTCTATAATTTTCTTACAAAAACTAGTGTTTACGGTAAAAAAAGCTTTATTGTTCATTTTTTACGGAAATGGCTTATTTTTCTTCCAAACCTTGGCCTTTTCTATCCAAAGGTTCACATTTGACCCAGAGAAATGTATTTTCTATAATTTTCTTACAAAAACTAGTGTTTACGGTCAAAAAAATGCTTTATAGTTCATTTTTTACGGAAATGTCTTATTCTCATTCCAAAGCTTGGCTTTTTCTAACCAAAGATTCACATTTGAACCAGAGAAATGTATTTTCTATAATTTTCTTACAAAAACTAGAGTTAATGTTAAAAAAAGTCTTATAGTTCGTTTTTTACGGAAATTGCTTATTTTCATTCCAAAGCTTGTTCGTTTTGAAATTTAATGCAACTCCTTACTTTCAGCTGAAATAATATATTTTTATTTAATTTCTTCAATTTGAAAAAAGACTTAAATTTCTAATCGTTTTTCAGGTCACTCTTGAAATCTCTCTTCCGTTGAAATTTTTCCCAGAAATTGAAACCCGCTGATAATTTCCAAAAACCATTCTCCCACAACATTGTTTAAATTTTAATTTATATTTCCATCATAGTGTTCTCAATCTTTTTTAGGATGTGTGGCGTTTGTGGGGGCTCACTCTTGAGGAGGAAGAGGAGCTTCTAGCTACGTGTATTGAAATTGTTGCAAGTGAGATTACACTTGAGGAGGAGGAACAGCTTCTCTGCACATATATATCAGAGGATCTTTTGAGGAGTGGGCCTTCGGGTCGAATGTGTCAGATCGAAGATGTCGGGCAACTGAGAACCAGTTTACCGACACTTCGAGTATGCGACGATTTATTTGAGGAGGTGGTATACACTCAATCTCAGGAGACACCCTCTCTCATAGATATTATGCCAGTGGAGGAAGAAGACGAGGTTCAAATAATTGAACCTGAGATAATATACCTGAAAACTAATAAATATTGATATAGCAAAAGAATAAATATTTGAAGAAAGATTTATTTATATCTTTGATAGAAAACTTGATTGAGGATCGATATCACTCTAAAGGCTGATCTATTCAATCTGAACTATTCACGCACAGAAGTCTCTGATGACATCCTTACTCTATATATATATATAACTAATATGTGAAAATTAAAATAGTATAATCAAATTTATTGTATGATTATAATATAAAACTCGTTATACATATCAATAATTAGATTTATCGTTAAATCATATATGAGAAATCTTCCACCACGGTTTTCGTTGTTTAAAATCCTTTTCATAGAATGACCACTTATGTTGTATCTTTAATGACCACTTTTTCTCTTCTCTTAGAACATATTCATCATAATATTCAGAGTTATATCTTGCTTTATACACATTTTTCATTGGGTTTTCACTGCTGTCTTTTACGCTATATAGACATCCCTCTTTTCCCAGTCTCTTCATTTGATCTTCCTTTTCTGTCATATCAGACCATGTTTTATGTGAGCTCACTTGCGATCGATATAAATTTCTCACCATATCACATGTAATTTTCTTCTCATTTCCTCTAGATTCTTCTCATCTATCTCTGCCTCTATGCTGTCTGAACAAACAGTAGGTTCAAGAGAATGTTCAAAATCATGAAAATGACCTTTACAAATAGAACAGTTGCAATAAAAGGATATTTCTAACTCAACTTGTTCACTCATGTTATCACACTGCTAACTAAGAACTTAGTGATTTTTCACTCCTTTGAATTCTATTCACAGACTAATAAAAACTATAGCAAAAAACCTTTCCTTATATTCTCTGCAATCCTCTGCCGCTTATATGTAACCAGCCCTCTGATTGGCTTAGAAGAAGACACGTGATTTGTTTCCCGTTATCGGTTCAATAAAATTCCCAATCGATTACGCAATCAATTTCTCAGAAATCCATTTCCTCTAGGCAGGCTATTCCCATATATGGCGCCCCGTCACGAGCTCTTGAGTTTAGGCTAGGTTACGCAATCAATTTCTCGGAAACGTGTTCTCCCTGGGGATTCCATGCCCATATATGGCGTGGGATCGGGACTGACAGCACAGGTGTTCTCCCTAGGGACTCTATGGCCATATATGGAGCCCCGTCGGCATTAAACTAAATTGTAGATGGCAGCAGGTGTGAGTCGTGGGACCTCATGATGGGGTTCTACTGTCGTTCATGGGGATAAATATTCTGAGACTTTAATAATAATAGTTTATTCAATCAATGCCTTACATGATCCATGTCAATAGGAGTCTTTCAAGATTGACCTATAAATAATATTCAGTGAAGTGAAACCTGACTTAGCCGTGATTTTTGACGTAAGTGCAAATAGATATTCTGAAAATATTATAATAATTTATTAAATCGATTCCTTCTATGTTTGAGGCCAATAATGCTCTTTCGCGATTGACTTGTAAATAGTATGCAACGCATGGAAACCTGACTTAAGGCATCAATGTAGTGGGGTTAAAAAATAATAGTAGAAAGTAGATTAGCATGCCTCTTTGGTATAACGAGATGCGGGTCCCTTCTGGATGTGACAAATTTAAGTCTAAAATCCCGCCAGTTTCTTGTATGCAAGAGATTTTTAACATTGGAATGTAAGGAAAATTGTTGTTTGTTGTTCACGGGGATAAATATTCTGAGACTTTAACAATAATAGTTTATTAAACCAAAGCCTTCCATGATCCATGTCAATAGGACTCTTTCAAGAGTGACATGTAAATAATATGCAGTGCAGTGAAACCTGACTTAAGAAGCTCGGCAATTAAATTTATTGTGATGATTTTAATTAATGCAAACTCAACGAATGGGGTTAGATACCCTCATTTATATTTTTATTTTATAGCATTCAGCAATTCTTCCTTTAACTCTTAATAATACCTTGAAGTGACGTTCTTTTTTTATATTTGTTTTAAGATGATTGAAATTTAGGCCTATACGCTTATAAGCTACCTACTTCTGAATAAATAATATATGAGGTAAATAGTCAAAATTAATGCAAACTCAACGAATGGGATATTGCTTACTCGAGGAATAATAATAGTAATAATAATTTCGAATCAGCTACTTATAAGTGTATATGTATTTTCCCAAAGTGGTTAATTATTTAAAAAAAAAAGAAAAGAAAAGAGTGCGGAGGAATGGGGTGAAAAACAAATATATGACATTTGCAATTTCGCATATGCAAATAGATCTCGAAGGATGAATTAGTGTCAACGTAGGGGTAAATAGCCAACTGAAAATTTACCCCATAATTTGTATGTTGTTCTATTTTGTACTAACCATGGCCCAAAAAGTCTTGTATATTAATAAATGTAAAATCATATTCAGTGTTTGTGCTATTTAAATGATTAATTTTCTTTTCTTTTACAGACTGATGACGATAAAACACGAATTATGAAATTGGAAAATCTGAGAAATATGACGGGAAAGATTCCTCTTAAAACATTTGGAGTTTTGCGTTCTTTAACCGATAGGCAACTAAATACCGAATTTCAAGAACGAAATTCCCGGAAAGCCAGAAGAAATTACAATCGTAACCGCCGATACATGAATAATGCGGTGGCCCACATTGAAGTGAGTAACTAGTTCATTTTCAAATCTAACCATTTTAAAAGTAGGTTTGTGTCCTTCTTGTGCGTGGTCATTGTTTGCCCCTATGAAAACCACAACAAAAAGGGGAAATAGAGACAGTTTGTGGCCTTTTATTCTTATACGTTAGTGTTTGCTTGTCTTTTTATATTGTCCCGTGGACTTTTATCTGAATTTTTTATTCCTAACTCTGCACTGAGGGCGCTTTGACCTACGCTTCAAGAACGAATGCTCGAAGAACAAGGTTTTTTTGTTTCTCTTTTCCATAATGCTTCGAGTTGTATTTGCTTTAAACATACTGTGATCAAATATTTTGAAAGGCAACCGGTAAAAAACGCACTTAAAGTTATAAATTAACAATATTTGTTGCATTCTAAATGATCCTAGGAAGGCAAATGTCAAAATACACCTGAGCAAAACAAATCCTACCAGTTCGCCCCTAGAAATTTAGACATAATGCAGCTTGTACTGATAAAAAAAGGGATCGATTACAAGGCGAATTGAAATACTATATAACAAAGAAATGTAAAAAAAAAAAATACAAATCAATATTTTCCTTCGATAACTGTGGTTTAGTATTGGCTAAACAGTAGTAATATATTATATACTTTAAAGTATATCAAATAATTTATTAAATATCATATATCTTTATAATACTTGTATTATATGTATTATATAATACTTGTATTTACAAAGTGTTTGATACTTTATAAAGTATCAAATAAAAAAGTTTTGATACTTTACTCGCAGGAATCCGGCAAATAATGATCTACGTACTTCACCCCCTCCCCCTCCCAACCCCCCGGTCCGTGAAGATGAAAATTGATACTGGGGTACAGAAAACTTGATTTCTGACGTCGGATTCAGATTCTTCATGCTTGATTTGATAGAAAACGACCACCTAAACCCAAAAATACGTTCAAATAGAAAAATTCCCAGAGATCACCAGATTAAAAATCACCAGAGATTACAACCTCCTCTTCAGGCTTCGAGGGCCCTCTCCTCTTGTTACAAAAATATTTCTACTACAATAAATAGCGACGAAGACCACACGGCCTTTCCATCATAAACAATAGGTAGAACAATAGAGAAATTTTTATATAAGACAGTGGAACACAAGTTTAAATGAATATTTCGACCCAAAGGGCCGTCCTCAGAAAAATAAATGAAAAAAAAACGAATATAAAAGAACTCACATTAAAATAAAATCTTTAAAACTAAAATATTCACAAAACAGCCCTAGCATCATTACTTCAAGGAAGTTCAACCAGGACTGGTACATGAAGCGAAGTGAAGAAAGACAATTCAATCAAATGGAATAAAAACATTTACAAACAATCTCTTAAAGCTAATCTTACGTTTTTGGCAGCCAGCCTAGAAGGTGTATCCGCAACAGGTTGATTGGAATTGTTTACTGGTTTTTAATATAATTAGTTCAATCATTTTATTGGGCCTAAATTTATAATAAAATCTTAATAAAATTTATAAAATCTTATAATAAAGTTAGATGCTAAGCTAAAAGGTTATTTGGTTTGGAACGGGGTCAATGGTGTGACTCTATAAGCTCAGTCGGAGTCAACCCAGCTCTAAATGTATCCTTACATCAAACGTGGAAATTGTATCCTTAAGATGAACTCATCAAGGTTGCGCATCATTTTGACTCAACAAAGTCTGAAACAGTGCTTTTAAACTGGAAGAGCTCACTGCCCTCTTCAATACCACTTTCAACATTCAAGATTCGACGTCCTGGAAGTTCAACGTTTGACGTCCTGACTGCTGGTACATTCAGGCCTCCATTCAGGGGTTCTGCTCCTATAACTCCTGTATCTGCACAAAGTTCAATGACCTACATGCCTTTTAGGGTAAGTTCATTATCCTTGGCAAAAACCGGTGCGTCTTGGTTATGTGTTAATATATTCAGTTTTTTGGCTATAAAATAGAGATTCAAATTGGAATTTTGTACAGTTTGAATAGTTCATTCATTGTACATATAGATTTGTTGATCATTTGTATTGGTAGAGATATGGAAGGTTCTAAGTGAGTTCTGGTGAGTAAATTTTTCTTGAACCACAGTAACGCCAATATTTAAATGGGCATTGGCCCTTTCAAAAATATCAATGGACCTAAGCGTTACTGGGTATTTTCCCTCTAAACAAGTGAAATCTACAATGGGAAAATTCGACCCCCCTCCTTCCCATGTACAGCCCAATCGTCTAAATTCGTCTTGATAGCGTCACGTGCTAGAGGCTCGAATGCTGATATGAGGAAAGCGTACTTGAAGCATTTTTGACCTGTTTCAAAACAGATCTGCTGTACGCCTTTACATCCTTCTATATCAGAATTATATTTTAAAACTTTTGCCCTTTCCACACCCCCTCTTAAAATAAAATCTTTCTTAAATTTACAAATATTAACACTTAAATTTTCAACATAAAGAACTACCGACCCGCTCCCATTTTAGTTATAATTCTCAAGATGCGCAATAATATGACCTATCCACTCAGAAAAAGCACCATCAAAATTCTCTAAATTTGGATAAATCCAATGCATCTCGGTATGTACATAATGGTGGTAAACTTCACTTTTCCCTCATTTAAATAAAACACCTTTAAAACAATAGAGACCTTAATTGAATCCCTCCCCACAATTGAATTTGGTTCTCCTGCAGTGCATGAATTCTATCTACATAGTTATGCACAATTTCTACGGGGTCAAACACAAAATTACCACACAAAAGCGAATTAAAATGGTCACCAAAAGTCGCAGTGTAGACAACTATGCTATTTAAAATTGTACTTGAGAGTTGAAATTCAGGGAATGTCTTAAACTGAATATTACCCCCTCCTCCCCCTCCCCTCTTGCATATTATCACCACCCCCCACCCTACATTGTTCAATAATAGAGTTGTTCTAAACCACTTCATTTGTTTGAAGTGGAAGTAGGTTATCAGAGGCTAGAGGAGGAGGGTTCCCTGTTAATTCCCGGGTAAAATCGTCTAAAAGCTGCAAGGTGTTTGGACTCAGCAAAGGTAAGTCCCCCTGCCCAACTGTGCTATTATCTACATTAAAATAATCACTTAAAAATCGTTAGTATTAAACTCAAGTGAATTAACGAGTGTACCCTGCTTTGACATTTCATTGTTGAGGAAGTCCATAGGCGTGTCCTCTCCTGTTCCAACTGACGTGGATGATGATGACGAATATGGAACCAGAACGACCTATAAATGAAAAATAGCTTATTTTCTTATTTTCTAAATCATCCTTACTGTTTTTAAGAAATTTGATTATTATTTACATATATGCTTGGAAACACACTTAATAGCAGTAGCATATACCCTACTCAATATATTCTGAAAGTTCCAACTTAACTAAAATCGAAAAGATGACATAATAGGTTTTGATTTTGTTCAAACAACTCCCCCCTCAATTTCCATTTTTTATTGCTCCCCGCCCCCAGCCCAGCGGCCACCGCAGCGCTTTCCGGACCTAGTTATTTTACCTAATAACTGTTGAGATTCTGAATTGAAAACTAAAATAGAATAATATTATTTAAACTTTTCTAGGTAAGTTAAATGTTTCATACTCAAAAGTAAAATTGTTGCTAAGTAATTATAAATATTTTTTATTTTTATATAATAATTTTTGAGAATTTGAACTAAGATTTCAAATATAATTGAATTATTTATAAATTTACAGCTTAGTAGAAATCGTTATTAGAAATTGGACTTGTTTGAGTAATCAAACATCTTTGAAAAGACAACAGTATGAAAATATATCTCTTAGAAAAGAGCAATTTACCATTCCCATCTAGCGTTCCAAGTAAAATCATAAAATTAGTTGTCTCAAAACGATTTGATAAATTTTGTGAAATATGGCGCACTAAACATTTTCTGACCTGAAAAATTTCTAGATAAGTCAGACATTCGAGATAGTTTATTTTTATTCAATTATTATCGTATCAAATCAATGGTCCTATAAGATGACGTCATGATATCATGCGAAATTTACAGTAAAAATGGCATGTCATTCTTTACGTGGTTTTTATAACAATAGCTAGTTTGCATAGATCAGGATAACTTAGAAGTACAAAATAATTTTTTCAGTATATCACTCTAAATCAAACTCACAGAGTTAGTTGTTCATTCACTTGGTTCCCATAACTTAGAACGAATAGATAGCACGATAAAAACAACATCAAGTCCTACTTTGACCACCATGTGAGGTGACTCCTTATTGATTATAAGAGTGACCTTTAAATTTTCTACGTCTCAACCCCCCGACATCTGTTTAAATCACAGTTTGTTGTATGTTGTAGATCTTACCTTGCTAAACAGCAAAATAGCTGGGAAATTCTGCAACCACCTATATTACTAGTGACCGCAACGACGATTACCTCAACAGAGCGAAAATTTTATATTTCGTCGGCCGCAACAAGATGCGCAAAAGTGACAATTCACAGGCATTCAGAAAAGAGGCGCAGGAACTGCACAGGTCATAGTCACGTCTATCTGTTATATTTTACCTCCGGGTGGGTAAAGTCCTAATATTTTCATTAATTCATGTCGCACTATTTAACTTGAAACTATCTACCTTGGATCTAAACAAAAGGTCTTCTCTTATTCTAACAAGTTCTTCAGAATATTTTTTGGACATTTGAGTTATATTGAGGGGCTTATCCCTCAACTTCAATGCAGACAGTATTTTTCTCAGCATAGTGAATAATTCAAATTTATTCAATTCGATTCACTTCGATAACTTCAATTCTTCTCCAGCTCTAATGGAGGAACCCATTTCTAGACTTCCTTTATATTGACATTTTATTGGCTTTATGTGAAAATGCAAATTTGTTTTCGATTGACCCGAAACACTGGGTCACCTTATTTGCTGGTTAATTGTTAATCTTATTCAATAGGATATACTATTAGCTGTTACAGGCAAAATGAGAGGTTTTAAATTCAATAGCTATGTAAGATCACTTTCAATTCTACTTACCTGACTGTTAATCTTTTATTAAAGACATAAAAATTAGGTGGACAATAACAAAATAATAAATATTTTCGAATTGAGGAGAAAACCAGAAAATCTATGCATCTTCATAATAAAACTCTGGGAAAGCATACATCAAGGTTTCGAAATTGCAACACCAAGACTAGTCAGATTTCCCATGGACGGATAATATAGAAATGAACATGAGTCACTAAGATAGATTTATTTTGCTTAAATTTGCAATAGATGGCATTTTCAATACCCTTCATAAGGAAAAGAAACCTTGAAACAGCATCAAAGAATATTTTAAATAAAAAAGTTGTGAATGTAGCGCAGAAGGCAAAACTTCAGAACCATAGCCGTCGTTTATAGTTTAAATAAATAACGCGTTTAATTACAACTTTCTTTTAAGATATGTAATCTGCTTTGCATCCTGAGAAATTTTAATGTCTTCAATTTTGTTTTGAGGTCATGCTCCATTGAAATGTTATTTTTAAGTTTCTATGTCAAGTTCAGTGATTTTCTCGAACATTTTACAACTTTCTTTGATAGTATTTTAGATCTATAGCTAGACCTTGGTCTATAGCTTTGCGCTCTATCATCATCATTTCTTCAACATCACTCATCACGATTCGGTTATGATTTCGTCATAAAGTACCCTCAAAAAGTACCCTTTGAGGCACTCCTTCCCTCCCTAACTGCAAAAGAATCAGGGAACCCCATTTTAGAGGTTTAAAGAGAGCTCTAGTCATTTTTTATAAGTCGAAAGTGATTGGAGACCATTTCAGTCATGGGAAGGTATTTTCCACGAGAGTATATTCTGGAGGGCTATTTCCCGTGGGAGGGTGTATTTTCCGCGGGGGTGGGTGTATTTTCCTAAGGGTTGTTTTTTTACGGGGGTTAATGTCTGGGAGGGGGTATTTTCTGCGGGCGGGGGGGGGGGGTAAACGTCTTTATCCGGCTCCCATCTCGTAGAGAGTTTATTTATCACTAACAGAGTTTAATGAGACCAAATAATAAGAACTCACCGATTTAGCTGGACAATCAAGAGACTCGGGAATCCAACTATATTTGTCTATCTTTCGCAACATTGATTCCGCATTTGTTGCACCTAAAATACAAAATGAAAAAAAAATATTATAGCTTGCACTAATAAATTAGTGTCTCTAAGAAACCTTACTTATTCATCGAACCCTTCAATTTTAAATAATTCTGGGAAGTCTTGCTCCTCTTCCGTAGAAAATTTCCTTTCCCCTTAAAAAATAGAAAGATCTTCCCACTTAACCCCGCCCCCCCCCCTCCCCCTTTACTGGAAGAATTCCCCCTGAAAACGTCTGTAGACTATACTGCCCAATAACCAATACTATATGTAAACAATGGGCAAACTTCATAACTTGCAGCCCTATCCCCGGATCTGTGTGGGGTCAAGTTATCCCCAAGGATATAGTTACTAGATTTTTCAACTACGCTGAACTACTGATTATGTCAAAAAAAAATTTCGGGCGATTTTGCGGAAAAATAAGTGTGGGGGGAGGGGTCTAGATGCCCACCAAAATTGTGGGTCACTTAAAAGGCGACTAGAACTTCTGATTTCCTATTGAATGAGTCCTCTCCCGATTTTCTAAGATCACTGATTTGATATGATGACCCCTGGGGAAAACAAAAAAATAAACACTCATCCCTTATCTTTCTTCTGGCAAAAAATAAAAATTTCCATATTTTTTTACATAGAAGCTTGAAACCTCTATAGGGGAAAAGCATGTGGATGCTTTTCCCCTTTTTCAAAAGATTGGCAAATTTTCACAGGCTTGTAACTTTTGATTGGTAAAATTAAATTTTATTAGTTTTACATATTTTGAATGAGCATCAATATTCGATTCTTTTCATATACCTATTATGATCAAGACTCTCTTTCTTAGAGTTTCAGTTGTTAATGAGCCGCAAGTAGAAAGGGGGTGACTATTTCAGGGGGAAGTCCATATATGGGCATTGACCTACTAACGGGACAAGATCATTGACCTACTAACGGTACAAACAGGATAACAGCGATATGGTCTATAATGGTATGCAATAACAAGCTAAACTTAGTTTTTTATTTCTTTGTAGCAGTTCTAACATTCTAGCATATTCCACAACCTTTTTCAAAGTTTTGTGTACCCTTATACTTCATATAAACCCGGTACCTGAAGCATGTTAATAAATATTATATATACCAAATAAATAAGTACCAAATAAAACGAAAACATTTTTATTTATTATACCAAATAAACCAACAAAAATTCACTGTAGTAAAGACCCAATTTCAATAGACCAGCTTAACAACTAAATAAATGAAGAAACATTTCCGTATTGGAACGGCAAAAAAGTGTGGGGGTCTGTGGATCCCATATGACCCGGCACCCCCCCCCCCCAAAAAAAAAAAATTTAAAGAACTAACAAAAAAAATCCCAGATACACCCCTGGAGATTATACATCAATTTTTACCTCAACTCCCTTGTCTCTCCCTTAGGGCTAATTCTGAATTTATCTGAAGTTTCAGTGAGGGTTAGGGTATTTTGGCATTCAAATGTACCCTTTGAGGCACCCCCTCCCTTCCTAACTCCAAAAGAATCAGATAACCCCATTTTAGAGGTTTAAAGAGAGCTCTAGTCCTTTTTTATAAGTCGAAAATATAAGTTTTCTAAGCACGAAATTAATGAAGGAGGCGGACAAACCCATGATGAGCAGGGAGAGTCTTCACTGTCTGGGGGAGTTTGTCAACAAGCCTAACTAGCTTTTCAACCATATATGGAAGCCCAAAACTGAGACAATGTTACGGTTCCGGTACCACGGGCGCAAATACAGTAGAAAACGTGAAAACCGAAAATAGTAAGAACGTAATGACCGAGTATTTTTCGCCCAAGAATGGTAAAAACACCAGAAAGGAACAAAATTTAATGATGAGTAAAAACAGAGTACAATTTAGCATGGGTCTTCCTACTCTTTTTCCCCCTATTGGCAACAATTTTGGAGTTATATGCTTGGATCTTTTTCTTGAAATTCGCCAAGGCTTGGCCTCAGAGAGATTTAATATTTTTAGCAATGTTAATGTCCAACCACTGAAAAAAAGGCACATGGGACAGAAAAAGAAGCGCAATCTAAAGGTGAGTTACAATTACTGTTAAATGAAAGATATTCGCATTTAGAGAAGTTCAGTGATAGACTAATTTTACTAAGGTTTTTGCAACTGTAGACACAGAAACAGAAAGGCCTTTTCTAGTCCTACTAATTAGATACATTACAAATTAGATACTACAAACGATATGTAAGAAAGATAAACTGCCAGAAAAATACAAGTGGTTGTGATAGAAGAGTAGACAGAAGAAATGCAAAGTTTAAAAATAGAAGGGGAAAGGACTGCACCTTGTCTGACACCACGCCAAACCGGAATTTTAGAATCAGAAATTACCCCTTCAGTTTTTACTCGCAGATTGGAATTAGCATACCAGTAACGATGGAGAGAAACCAGAGAAAGATTAATGCCGTGACTAAAAAGAGATAACAAAGCTTGTGGGTGGGCGACACTATCAAAAGCCTTGGAAAGGTCCAAGGCACAAAGATCGAGTTCATATCCTTTTTTAGTCGTGTCAATAAGAAGATTAATTAGAACTCGATGGGCTTGCCGGTAGCCTACCCCAGGCGAAAATCTAAGCAGATGTCCACCAAAATGTGTACTCAATATCGATGATACAATTTTTGGCCGATACGACGTGCAATCGCTAGGAGGTTTCCCTCTTTTAAGAATTCATGTTACGTAACCACATAAAAAACTATCCAGTACCGCATACACAAACACATTTGGAAAGGCAACTGCAGGTGTTGAAAAACAAGTGGGAAATCAACTTTTAAATGGTTGGCAGAAATGCCATCGCAATCGAGGGAATTCGATTTGAACCTTTTCACTGCCTGCTGAACCTAAGAGAGCTCGACAGACAAAATTTGAGTTTGGCTCAGTGACACGGGTAGTGCGGCAATAAGAAGTTTCGAAAAAACCAAATGGACGCGATAATTTACTGAACTAAAAATTTTGCTATAAAAGTTATGCCATGCACCAGCACTTATCAGGGCTTGTAGCAAAAGAATTATAAAGTTTTTCAGAATTAATTACCTTTTGCCAATCAGATTTACTTAACGGGAAATTCGAAAGTTTCGATTTAGTTAAGTGTATTTATTTTTTATATTCTAATTTTGTCTTTTGCTATATTTGATGAATAAACCCTTTAGACGGACGACCACAAGAAACCCAAATGCGCAACCGAAACTTTGCTTTATTTTTAATCGATTATAATTCAGGATCCCACGACCACTCCGGTTTACGTGTGTTTCGCCTGACGTGTGTTCCAGTGGTACTGTGGACAACTCAGTTGTTTTTAGACAAGAAACGAATTTTAGATAATAATCATTTAACCTGTTTTTATCACTTGAAGACTTACAGTTAAGCTGTAGAAGGTGGAAAGGAACTTGAATTGTAGTAAGTAGCATAGCTAGCGTAGAAATATAAAGTGATAGATTTATCTTATTCCAATTTCGAAAGAAAACCCATTTTCGCCCTGCTTTTAAAGCATTATGATTAGAACAAATCGATTGTTGAAAAACAAACGGAATCGGTAGATGATCTAAATCGCAATGATCTTTATGAACGGTTACGGTAGAAACGGGTAGGCCCGGAGAACAAGCAACATGATCAATATTACTTTGATTGCCGGAATCATTAAGATAAGAATATATACTAGTTTTTTCAACCAGCTTAAATTGCGGCAGCGAATCAAATATCAAATCCGAACGAATATTCGATGAGAGCAGGTCAGCGTTAAAATCTGCGCGATCAAAAAACGATAGCCTTGATTTGAGACGTATTATACTGATAAGCCACGACTGCCACCAGTATTCGTGTGGTAAGGTATGGGTGTCACCACTTATTGGTGCAAAAATGGTGCTACAGAAATAATAGAATTTTTTATTAAAACATTAATAATTTGCATGGTTACAAGATTTTATACGCCTTTATCGATAAAGAAGTTATCATTTACAATTTTCGAGAGAGTTTTATCATTGAAACTAACAAAAAGATGATAATTCTGTTGCACCGTTAAAGACACTTATTTATTAAAATATTGTATAGCAAATTAAATACAGAAATATTAGATTTTTTTATTAAAACATTATTATTTTGCATGGTGACAAGATTTTATACGCCTTTATCGCTAAAACAGTTAACAATTGTAACTATTGGGGGAGTTTTGGCGTTGAAACTAACTAAAAGATGAAAATTCGGATACACCGTTAAAGATACTTATTTATTCAAATATTGTATAGCAAATTAAATACAAAAATATTAGATATTTTTTTATTAAAATATTATTATTTTGTATTTCTGCAAGGCAATCACGTCATTCCTTAAGAATATGTCCCAAAAGGAAGCCAAACAAACCAGCCTTTTTACCTGTCGTTGTATTTATCAGTTGATGATATGAGATTTTTAAAAAATCTCAAAACCTGGTCGTGTTTTTTTTGTATGAAATTGTTGGCTACTAAAAAGAACAAAAGTTCTTGGGTTACAATATTTTTCTTGTAAGTGAGAACACGTCACTCAAAGAGGGATAAGAATTGATCTGGAAGATCTTGGTAGTTCACCACAGCGCAAAAAAAATACATCAACAAAAAGAACTTTATGTGAGCAGAAAAGCTGCCTTTAGCCTTTTCAATTAAATACAGAAAAAAATAGAATTAATGTACGAATTACTGCATTAAAAAAATTCATATTAAATCTTAGTTGACTTAGACCAATAAAATTGGAACAAACCTGGAGCAAAAACGTTTCTACCCGACATCTTGCTAAGAACCAATATATTAAAGGATTATATGTTTCAAAATTCTCTCGTTATATAGGGGGAAGCACTTTGTTGTGCTGTTAACTTCAATATATGTAGAAATGCAAAAGCAATTTGTATCAAATTATCGCGCTTTACTCTAAACCACGTAACATCAGATTTATTCTCAATGTTTATGAAGGTGTTAGATTATCCTGCTCTTATGATCCAAGGAAAATCTTTAGTCACGATACACATGGGAAACACAACGAAATGGAAGACTGGCACAAATTCTTTTGAAGATATATTTTTAGTCCTATGTGGATTTTTAAGCGTTTTATTTTTGATTAATAAGAATACACGCGCCTAATATACATCTGATTTATTAACTATATTTGATCATTTAATAAACTAAACTTTTATTTAAAATATTTGAACTGATGATTGAAGAAACAGATTTATTATAAATAATTGATCATTTAAGAAACTTGAGTTTTATTTTTTTTACTAATAAGAATACACTCGGTTAAATTTTGACGAACATTTAAAAACTGGAAAAACAGACTTAATTTCTTTTATCCTTCTATTAGTAATGTTCGAATTATTCCCACAAGTAGCAAATAAAGATGCGAACTCTTCCTCAAGGTTCCAATTGAGCAAGACCATAAAGGCTGTTAAGCTACAAGAAATAAAATTTTGATGATATTAAAAAAAAACAGACTTAGTTTTTTTTTCTGTTAGTAATGCTCAAATTGTCCCCGCAACTAGCAAATAAAAATGTGAGCTGTTCAAAGTTCAAATTAAGCAACTCCAAAAAGAGTGTCAAGCTACAGGAAATAAATTTTGATGGAAAATGAAACGAAAAAAAATATGTTTAATACAAAAAAGAAAACAATAAAAAACATTTTAAAACTGAAAAAACATCCATCCAACTGTAAGTTTCTTCTAAGATGACCTCAAGTTTACTCTGGAGCGCTGACATGTCGGTGTAACAGGAGGCCATTGTAGTGTCATCCGCGAACGCCACAAGTTCATCCGATTCATCATCGTTGCTCGAAATTTCTGGGTCGCAACATAACTTGCAGCACCGTGAAGTCCTGGAGTTAGGGTTCAGAACGTAACTTAGGTGATTCATATGAACCAGGAATAACAGTGGGCCTAAAATTGAGCCTTGCGGCACACCGAAGTTGACAACGGTGTCATTCAGCGGATCTTCTTCTATAAAAACACGCCGGCTACTAAGGTAAGACAGGAACCATCGTATAGCCTCTCCTCTAACTCCAATGTGCTCTATTTTACCTTTTTATACCTATTTTATTCTATAGAATCCCATGATCCATACTGTCGAACGCTTTTTTATGTCAAGCAAAATAGCAGCTGGCACAAATCCCAAGTCAAGTGCTTTATTAATGAATAGGCTTAGTGATGCCAGAGCATCTTCTGTCGAGTGTCCGGGTCTGAATCCAAATTGGCGTTCGTTAAGAAATCCCTTAGCTTCCAGAAAAGAGTAAAGTTGGTTCTTCATAGGTTTTTCAAACACTTTGGAAAACACCGAAAGAATAGAGATGGGTCGAAAGTTAGACGGGTCGTCCTGAGGGCCATCTTTGTGGAGGAGAACTATTCTTGCCTTTTTGAGAAGTGATGGAAACACGCCCCTCTCCAAGGAGAGGTTTACCAAATGTGTTAAGGGTTGTACAACGGACGGCACTACTGCTTTCAACACTTTAGTATGGACGCGGTCGAATCCAGAGGCAGATGCTCCCCTCAAGCCTTTGACAATCTTCGAAACGTCCGTCGAAGTTACAGGAATGAGTGCCTTCGACTTGACACACGCTGGGCCCAAAAAGTCCCTGTAGGACTTCTGGGGGGTAGCACTGTGTTATCCGTTTTTTCTCCAATTTTGGCGAAGAAGGTACAAAGAGCTTTTGCAACTTGTGCTGGTTCAGTCAAGGTTTCTCCATCAACCGTAATTTTGGATGGTAGTTCAGGCTGTTGGTTATTCGGTCGTAACACTGAATTGACTGTCTTCCATACTTTCCTTCCATCCTTCCCACTTTCGGCTAGCCTTTGATTAAAGTAATCCCTTTTAGCTTTTCTGAGAACAGACCGTAGATATTTCTTATATATTTCATAACTCTGCAGGCTAGCTACATTTGGTAGATTACGGTATTCAGCCCAAAGATTATTCTTTTTTTTGATGCACCTGAGTAAACTCTCTGTAACCCACGGGCAAATTGGTGCGTTTTTTCTTCCGCGTTTCTTTATTTTTTCTTTAAAACAACATGCCTCATATAGTGTTGTAAATGTGCTGTGAAAAATTTCAAATCCTTCATTCAGATCTTCTTTCTCCATAACGCTATCCCAGGTCGTTTTTTTTAATTCCTCGTTAAGTAACCGTAAGTTTTCTTCATTCAGATCTACAACCGGAATATCATCTCTAGTTTTTGAAAATAACCTTGTTGCCTTTGATGTTTCGAAAACGGTACATAAGGGGAAGAGGTCCAACATGCCATTGATGATTACTGAAGCCTAGAGGTGAGGTAGAGTAGAGAAAACATTGTCTACTAGGGAATGAGTACTCTCAGTTACTCTCGTTAGGATAGTTGTCGACGGGTAAAAATTAGATCCAGGCATAACAGTGATACGTTCATTTGCGGTATTAGTTAGGGGATAGGCTTGGTTGATGTTGAAATCACCCATGATGACCACATCATGATTCTGTTTTTCAAACATTTGGAGTGTTTCCAATAAATATTCTATAAACGAAGAAACAGAACCTGACGGTGATCGGTAAATTTCTCCAACGATTACCTTCCGATGTGAAGGATGGGACATATAAAGAAAAGTGACTCAAAATACCTTCTCTATTTCGAGTCAGTTTGCCATTAACACAGACTGGGTATTCGCTCTTTGTGTAGATTGCCAATCCTCCTCGTGCTGACTCTTTTCTGTGTACAAAATTCGATGTATACCCGGGGATATCTACCGGTATGTCAGTCTGCCTCGTCAGGAATGTTTCACACAGTCCAAGAACGTCAGGTTGTATTTGTCGGCACATGGTCATTACATCTGTCAGTGACGAACATAATCCTTGGCAGGTGAGCTGAACTATACTGAGCTGAGATTCAGAGCATCCCTGGGGCATACTCATTAACTGAATAAACATATTTATTTCTAAATACTAGGTCTTCACAAGGAGATTTTTTTTTAATGACACATTTATTGAAAGAGTCACAGTGACAAAAAATGCATGGAAACGAAAAAATATTCTGACAATCATCTTTAAAATTAGCACCCCATTTTTAAAAGTTAAATAAAAAAAAACAAATTTTTCAGCTCAAAGTATGGAGCAACATTAAAACTTTAAACGAACAGAAATGATTATGTATATAAGAATTCTGGCGAATTCCCCCAGTATAAAATTTTCCCTGAAAAGTAGGTTTCACTGTTCGTCTGTGAATTGCAGCTTAACTTGGAAAGATATAATTCCTTGTTTCTCAAAGTTATCCGACCAATATTTTGTCACAATTGAATCGCAATATTACCTACACAACTGTAAAGCATCGTCAAGGAACTAAATTTGGAAAGAAATTCATTTTATTTGTATTTTTTGACGAATTTGCTAAAAAAAACATTTGAGGGGAGGGGGTTATATTTGAGGAGGAGGGTGTTATTATTTTTTTTTTTTGCTAAATCAACGATACTATCTATAAAACATTGAAATATAATAATAATAATAATAATAAAAATAATAATTTATTTATAACCCACATCATAACAAGTTATGGCACTTGTGGAGTAACACAAGAAAAGAAAAAAAATAAAATGAAAAACACTGCAAATAAAACACACTACAAATAAAAAAAACACTGCAATGAGATTAACCGAACAGACGGACCAAAGGATGATGTATCGATAAGCGATAAAAAGCTGATTCCGACAACCTTTCATAAAGCACAGCCAACCTACGAACCAAGCCTACATCAAGCCTACGAATTATCTTACCATTATTATGCCAGGGGGGGGGGATAAAGTAAAAATTTTCTATATCTGAAATAAAAAGTCCGGATCTGCTTAACATCATTTGTCTTTAGAAGGGGATAAAGACCAGAAAGACAGGGGACAGAATGATCACAGAATGTAGCATATAGCCTCCCCAGTGCACGTCTATTGTACTTCCCTCGATTGGCAACAATCTTAGAATAGTCCATTTGAATTTTCTTTTGAACATCACGAACAGTGCACTGACGTAGGCTAAAAATTGAATTAGTAACAGTAATACCCAACCACCGAAAGGCGGAAACAGAGGGTATAGAAAAGCCGCGACAAACTAAGGGAACATTAGAGGAAGCCGGACCATTAAAACCTAGAAATTCACATTTCTCAACATTAAGAGAAAGACCAATTTTAGAAAATATACGTGAAACTTTTGAGACCATAAACGAGAGACCTTGCTTAATTTTACACAAAAGTAAAAGATCATCCGCAAAGGCAAGATAAGAAACATCTGAGAGTCCAATAAGATAATTTGATCTAATTTCATCTAAAATACCAGAAATGCACATTTTGAATATCCTAGGTGATAAAACCCCTCCCTGTTTGACACCCCGACATAAACGGAAAAAAACGGAGGTCCAGATTTATTAATTAGGAGGAAAGAATTCTCATACCAAAAACAAAGAAGATTAATGACTGAAAGATTTACACTATTATTAAAAAAGGAAAAAAAAGCTTGACTGTGGACTACACTGTCAAAAGCTTTAGAAAGGTCCAAAGTACATATGTAAAGCGGCGACCCCTCTACCAGGCTATTCTTACTGGCAGAAGAAAGAACACTGTATGCATGTTGACAGCCAATACCAGATTGAAACCCGAATTTATTCGATCCGAAATTTAAATTTTCTTTTGAATGAGGAATTAAAATATATTCAAGGAGTTTACTCAAGTTACACGTAGTGGTTATAGGGCGGTAAGATGAACAATGAGAAGGGAGTTTTCTCTGCTTTAAAATTGAGGTGACATTTCCACAAAGAAAGCTATCCGGAACCAGTGAAGATGTTAAACACATTTGGAACAACAACTGCAAATGAAACAAAAGAACAACACACTTTGGATTTATATTATTTGCACTAATACCATCAATATCAATGGATGAAGATTTCAGTTGCTTAATTGCGCTTTCAACAGCAGTTATTGATATTGGAATAATATGGCCTTGATGAAGCAAAGGCGGAAGAATTTTAGAAAGTAACCGAGAATAATGTGACTGCACGAAAAAAGTAATTTTGGAAAAACTGCCGAATAGTAAACATACCAAGCTGAACTAGAAATCGAATCACTATTATAAAGATCACTTTTATCCAGCTTCTCAGAATTGATCAATTTAGACCAATCCTTTTTAAAGGCTGGAAATTCCATACCCTTCTAACGAATTATTTGAAAAAAACTACGTTTTCTAAAGAGTTAAAGAGGCTGAGTCACAAGTTCGAACCTTAAAACGTACAGGGATTAAGAGGTACAGTTGGGGTGCTGCCTCCCCCCAAACCCCCCGCTTTTGCAGTCTTTAAATAAAAAAAAGCTTTTTAAACTTAAAGTACGGAGCGACATTAAAACTTAAAACGAACAGAAATTATTCCGTATATGAAAGGGGCTGTTCCCTCCTCAGCGCCTCGCTCTTTTCGCTAAAGTTTTTTATTGTTTAAAAAAAATAGAGTTGTGAAAAAGTCAAACTTTAGCGTAAAGAGCGAGGCGTTGAGGAGGGGACAGCCCCTTTCATATACGGTATAGTTTCTGTTCGTTTTAAGTTTTAATGTCGCTCCTTACTTTCAGTTTAAAAAACTTGTTTTTTTAATTTAAAGGCTGCAAAAGCGTGGCGTTTGGGGGGCGGCAGCCCCCCAACTGTACCTCCTAATCCCTTGTACGTTTTAAGGTTCGAACTTATGACTCAGCCTATTTAACTCTTTAGAAAACGTAGTTTTGTTCAAATAATTTCTGCACGTTTTTGTACAGTTTATTAATTATTATTGCTTGACTAACTGTTAGCTGATCGTGTCAGGAGTTAAAGTGGGGGGGGGCTGCCGCCCCCTAAACCCCCCGATTTTGAAGATTCTTGTGTTAAGGCTTTTAAAGATTTTAGGATTTTCGTTTTTCGACAAAAAAAAACTTCTAGGAAAGAGCTGGAATTCTTAGAAGCTTTCAGTCGGTCTTGTCGAGTTATGAGGACTATTTTGATCTAATTTAATAATGAAATACTATTCTTTTAGGAATTTCAAAAATTAAAATGGGCTCTTATAGGAAAACGAGGTTTTTCGTAAATGTAAATTCGGGGGATAATTTATCGGTCTGAAAATATCAAAAGGCCCTAACAGATCGAATTCCGATTCGAATGAGTCCTCATTCACCCGGATCCGTTGCCAACTGTGGCCTGTAGGCGTGGCTAATAAAAAAATAATTTGATGAACATTAAGTGGTTATATTTGGTTTTTGGAAAACAAGTTTTTGGAAGGAGTGATCAAATTTAGCTAAAATTTTGTGAATAAGCTCCCAGAACCTAGGAAAGCTTATCCTCTAAATTTCAGCCCGATCGGACAACGTTAAAGGGGGGCTGTGGTGGGAGGGTAGAAACTTCCGGCCCACTTTCCCCCATGATGATAAAGTCGGAAGGGGGTGAAATTTTGCATGTTTCTTAGTTTGAGCTTAGGCTACAAAATGCGATCAACGCCGTCTCTCTGCGACCGCTAGGACCGGAAATCGCTTAAAATTGTGGTGGGTCGCCTCTTTAAAGAGGCACAAGTGTGCCTCCTTGATGGATTTTAGGTACTTTTTATATTCATTCTTTGTTTTCTGCTTTATATCTGCAACAGACCCCGTCGTATGTCTACCACAATCAACCCAAATTCGCAGCCGAAATTTTACCTTATTTTTATAATTCTTTAATTCAGGATCAGCAGCCCATATAGATTTCCGCGTTTTTATACGAATACACTCTTCGGGAACCGCAATTTTTTCAGCTTCTTTCATACATCTAATTATATCATCATAATATCTATCAAGATCACGCTACCTTTTTCTTGCATGGTAAGGCTCACGAATACAACTAAGCAATGTAGATACAGACAATACATATAAAGCAATATCGGCTCTATTTGAATTACTACTTTTAAACCATTTAGAATTCCAATAGGGGCAACATTGCAAAGGTTACTTTTCAGTTTAGCAGTAAATGAAAGCGATAGATGGTCAAAGTCATCAGTATCAATATCAACATGAATAATTGAGCATTCTAGCTGTGACGAACTGAGTATATGATCAATATTAGAAACACTACGAGATTGATGGATGTAGGAGTATGGTAAATCTTTCTTCAGAATCACGTAAGGGGGCATTAACTCCAATATTTCTCGGGATTGATAACTTTGTTCATCCAAATCTGTATTAAAGTCACCAAGAACTATAAAATCAAGTTTAATTTCCTTGACACGATTCCTCACGGAATTTAAAGACTTGCATGCAATAGCAAATCTATTTATTGAATCCACTGTATTATTTCTATATGGAAAAAAAACATTAGCGAACACAGTACTATTTACTCTCACAGCAAGAATGTGTTTATTCGAATAAAAAAGGGATGGGTTCGAATAATCAATACTTTTTTAAATACAGGCCAGACCTCCAGAAGGGCGATCACGCGTGGGAACTGCATCAGAAGTAAAAACCGAATGAATAGAGCTTCGATGAAGGAAATTTCTGTTAGAGGCAGTTAACAAGGTTTCTTGCAGGCAGATAACGTCAAAGTTCTCGTACAGATCGTCAATATAAGCATCTTTATTTTTGTGCCAGTGATATTATGCGATATGATTGAAATTTGTAAAGTCTTTTAGTGGCTTGTTGACTTGCAAGACCACGGCGAACGGAGCATGACATGTTAAAGGACACGTGTTCACCATTGCAATTGGCACATTTTGGTTAGTCATTGCAAGGATTTTCTTTCGTACAAATATGAGGGCCGACACAACGAGCACATTTGGGCGCAGGACTGGGACAAGAGGACTGGAAATGGTGGGGTAATTGACACTTAAAACAACACTTTGGAATTTCTCTAAACTTGCTCAGTCTAAAGAATTCATAACCGATTCGTGCACTGTCTTTGAGATAAGCAGCTTTAGCAAAAGATTCCTCAAGAGCAAGCTTCACTATTTTCGAAGAGCCCAGCCTTTTGGCAGCAACAATACGGCTACAATTTGTGAAAGACACAAATTGGTAGCAAAAGTGTAAAAAAGCTACCGCCCGCTTGAAGGAGACGTTTTCTTTTGAAAATTTTTACCTTGATTTTGCAAGCCAAGGCACGTAAAGTGGAACGATGTTGCTTTGTCTGTTGTCTAACACCTTCTGGCAAGTGTACATTGCCCTCAGTTAAATTTAAACAAAGTTCAGATATTAGATTAATGAAATCATTGTCAACACCATGTTTGAGTATGGCTGTCCTGAGTGGAGGTTTTGAAGTGCCTAAGACGGAAAATAAATGCCGTTGTTGGTGCAGTTTCTTCAGTGTTATGATGGCAACTAATAGCTTTTTCTACTGTTCACCGGAAGATATACAGTAATTTTTTGTCAAAAATATCTGTGACCACACGTAGATCCTCGGGTTTATTCTGATTAAGATCTAGTAAAATAAACCCATAGGGCTTATTTGTCGCCTGAGTGTACGCTGACAGCAGAAATTTGGGAGCACCTGGATATATTAGCTTATTGAGAGTTATTAGCGTGCAAATATACACCTCCATTGCAAGGTTGCAGAAACTTCGGAGTGTGCTCCTTCGATCAAAAACTGAAAGTCCTTTGCACGGAGGTCGAATTTTCAGGGAGGAGAGGGGCTCCATGGTGGTGTATTTTTTTGCGTTGGGGGAGGCTATTTTCGAGGGAGAACGCCTTCCACCGAAAAAGACAAGCAAAGATAAAAAAAGAGCGCTATTTTCTTAGTAAAAAATACGTGTCAAACGAGGCATGTTAAATGCCGATAAAACTAGAAAAGAAGAGAAACGTCTAACAATAAGAAATAATAGATTGCAACTAATCAAATGAAGAAGAGAAGGCAAAAATCAGAATTTTTCGTCACTAAAACTAAAAGTAATTAAAATATATTTATTATATATTCATTATATTTATTATTTATATTTATTATATAACAGAAAAACTGAGAGCCAGTGAAAATAATATTATCCTACTTGTTCCTCATACAGTTACCAATCAAAATCATATTGCCACAGGCTCACGTACCATCACCGACTCATCCTTTATCAATGGTGAAATTCCGTCAAAATTAGTCTTGGCATTTGTAAAAAGCGCTAGTGCAATAGGATTGTGGACAGGATGCCCACATAATTTTGAAATGTTTGGGCTTTCATCTCTTGTCTGCAAAGTAAATAGAATCCCACTCTACAATCTATTTTTTGATAAATCCTATAGGACATTGTATGAGTTGACCATGCAAACCCTAGATCATGATTCACAACTATTTGAAAATGGTATAGCCGAAGAAATGTTTGGTAAAACACATGGTATCATTGTATTGGATTTGTCTGGCACCCAGGATATGAGTATAGTACGATCGGGGAGTGTGCGTTTAGAGTACATTTATCGATCCATTAGCTGAGAGTTTTGCACTAATCTCGCTAAATCAATTTGAAACCTATTGGGAAATCACTCCCGGAGGCAGTGTTCTACTAGCCTTTGCACCATGAAAACCAGTCAAATAATCAATGTATTTAATATGGACCCCTACATGTCCAAATACAGATCCTATTGTTTGCCATCAGACTTTCTTGGAAAAATTCAAAGTGCCAACAATCATTGTTAATAGCAGTCCGTCAACTGTGAATACTGGCCATTGGTTGTGCATATTTCAAACAATGAAGACGATTGAAATTTTGATCCTCTCGGCCTACCCTATACATTCTTTTCTCCACACATCAGCAACTATATTGTGAGCTGTGGGAAAACTATTATTCAAAATCGAAAGAGAGCGCAGGATCTGACGACTAAAAGCTGTGGCTTCCTTGCGCTACTATATTTTGTGTTCAGATGTCTCGGCTATACTTACAAGCAGTTTCTCAACATTCATGTTGACAATCCACGTCTAAACGACTTTATGGTGGAAAATATCTTCTCAGACCTGTATAATATTGATTTTAGTGCCCTACGAGTAAAGTTCTTAAAAAATGTATGTGAATTTGTTTATTAATAAATGAAAAATGTATATACACAATAACAATGTCTTTATTCTTCACTTTAGATTTCTTCTTCTTCTTTGGTGTATAGGCAACTGTCGTGAACCACTAATGCTGGTAGATCATTTGAATTCACTGTATATTGATCTTGATTGGATGCAAAGTCAGGGTCACATTTTCTACAGTATAATTTAACTTCACTCTTGTCGTTTCTCTTTGTATAGTCAATGATACTATTTGCATTTATTTAATGTAATATCACATACAGTGTTTTCACATGGCGAATCACATTCAGTAACTGTAAAATAAAAATCACTAGGTTTATAGTCATGATAGGTAGTGTCGTCCCAACGATGACGTAGAAACCAAATTGTCTTGTTACCCCAACAGTTGAATCGTAGACCTGATTCCAATCCGTACCAATCTCGTACTAATCGTACCAATCTCGTAAAAATAATCGACGGTACCGATTATTAACATTATAACAATATTATCGATTAACAATTGGTAATCGACGATACCAATCTCGTAAAAATAAACTAAAATCACGTTTGGGGTTCTTTCCAATCATACCAGGGTAAGTATTCTCCCACTGATCACATTTGTCATAGTGACAATTGAAGCATAGATGTCCTCTAGGGTGAGAGTCACAAATCTCTTCAAGACATGAATTACATCCTTTAATTTGTACTGCATATTCTCTATGTAATTTACAAGGATTGCATAATTTGCACTTTTCATTATGGTCATCAATTATTGTACAATTCTCACATGATGACCAATTGTCAAGAATGTACTTGCATAGTAGACATGTATAGAACATTTTTTTTTCGGTTTTCGATGTCAACTCTCTCACAGCTAAAAAGAAACTGATCCTCGTTCGATAAATTCTGAGGGGAATGGTGAAAGGAGTAACTTTGTGACGTTACCTCTTTCGAATGGGGGAGCCGTCTACATTGAATCTATGGCAATGTTTTCAAAAGTATATTCACGATATTATTCTGCTTTGTTTCAATTAATTTATCAATAAATTGAGTATAAGCATTTGAGTCCCATCGTAAAAGTTTCATACAATAGTCCAACGGGGGAGAATCAGTTTTCATTATATTGTCAAGTGTTCCCTGTGAGATTATCTTCCGTTGAAGGGATAACACTGAGAAAATCATCATCCAGAATCAAATGTTTTTCCATAATCACCAGATTCGATCTAATTCTCTCTTTCCCAAATTTATTCATTTTTCAATCCCATTATCTCTCACAGCTTACTCTAGAATGACTATGATTCGTTCTACTTCAAGAATATTCGATAATCTAGCATTCTAACAAAAAGAAAGGGACATTTTTGATTTCGACACAATTTCATTGTATAATTACAACAATAATATATATTACACATGTCATTCGACGGATACTGTCTACTGAATCGTTTAAGGTTGTGGTATTCTCTTCTAAGAAGACTTAGCTTCTGAGTCCACCACCTAACATACCTCTTTGCATTAGCAGAGTAAACAGGGGTAAATTCAGACGTAGCTTTAAAGATTAAATTTGTCAAACATTTTATAGTTCGGTCTATTTCTGGCTGAGATGACAGGTTCATAGCATAAATATCATCAACGTCATCCAAAAAATAGCACTGTAAGCACTCCAGTTGGTTTTGTTAAAATTAAATCTAGAATCAGCGATAGGGACATGTTGACTAGGTCAAAATGACAAATTGAACGTAATATAATTATGATCTTATAGGGAAGGGTAATCCTCAACCTTATGCCAATTTTCACAATATCTGATAAGCCTTGCACTTGTTAGAGTCACATCAGGACTTGAATACGATCCATCATAAGTGGGGGAATCAACATCATTCAATACTATTAAAGAACTACTTGAGACGAAGTCCTCCAGTTCTTTATCTTTTGTTTCAGTAGAAGCGTTATATAGCCAAAGCGGGCTCTTTGCATTAAAGTCGCCACTCATGACACAATTTGGGTAAAATTTTAAGCAGTCTATTATAGACAGCTGATAATTTAAAGAAGTTTGAGAAGGGGGACAATAAACTGAAGCTACTGTTCGACACCGGTTTCTTAAATAGACTGAGAAGATAACACATTCATTCGTTCATTGTTCGCAACATAAATCACTTCTGAGTGACTTTCTTACAAGTATTGCTGCACTGTAGAATTTCTATTCTTCATCAAATTTAGAGAAAGCTCTGAACTGATCCGCGGCACCAAAATTTTTTTCAAACTTGCTAATATACGGCTTTTGAAGCAAAACAATGTCTGGATTCAATTCTACTAGAGATCTTTGTATTTGTGAGGATGCCACAAAAGAATGTTGGAGGTTAATTTACACAAATTTTTAAGAATTAGAAACATGAATATTAGCCATAACTTACGAGAAGAGTATATTTTTAGATAGCTTCTCTTTAATTTGACGGGCGGCAGGGTATTTAGAAAGTTCAAAGGAAGCATGTGGCTTGCATTTGATATTCTTTTTATAACAAGATACAAAAGATGGACGGCTGGAATCAGGCTTGGGGCATTGTTTATAAATATGATTTCCATACACAAGGAACAAGTTTGAGATCACATACACTTAGATGTTGTATGACTATACATACAACACTTCATAGCAAGATTTGGGTCAAGCTGTATTTTCAACATTATGGGCTTTTTCAGTGAGATCTAAAATAAGGCAATACGCTTCGTTGCCTTTGACAGCACTAGAATAAGATTTAATTGGGTTGTTAGGCGAGACAGTCAGAAGAGTTTGAGATATTTCCATGTGTAGGGAATCTATTCATTTCAAGTATTAATTCAAGCTGTATTTTCAACATTATGGGCTGTTTCAGTGAGATCTAAAATAAGGCAATACGCTTCGTTGCCTTTGACAGCACTAGAATAAGATTTAATTGGGTTGTTAGGCGAGACAGTCAGAAGAGTTTGAGATATTTCCATGTGTAGGGAATCTATTCATTTCAAGTATTAATTCACTCTCCTTAGCAAAGTAGCATTTTCTTCACTGATTGAGCAACCTAAGAATTGTAGGCGGTCACAGATTTGAGTAGTGTTCATTTTTTCACCAGGCCTTTTTTTATTTTCCTTAAAGCGTCTTTAAAGGTGGCTAATAAATGAGCAATATTGTCCATTTCCGGTAATCCAATCGGTTTCATCAGGAGAAATTTCACCTTCAGGACAACTCGTGACGTCAAACGATCAGACTGTCTCCTGTCTTAGCTTTGAATCTACTCTAACCACCCAGGGTTAGATTTTGGACAAAAACAAAAGAGAAAAATGAAATGTGTATATTAATTTTATATTTCTCATTAGTCCATCTTTATTTACTATACTCTTGTTCTCTTTGGTCTGGAACATTTTATGTTCACCTGAAACCTTTGCGTGTTCTCCAGGATTCAGCTGTGCGTGTTATTTATGGAATCAATAGACTTGCCTCAGTTAGAAATATTTATCTGCGAATCCATATTTTACCGTTTTCAAGGTTGTGCTTATTTTATAAGCTTCAACTAATGTATCATATTATTAATAATATTGCTCCAACGTATCTTCTTCATATGTTCGAGACAGCTGCTGATGTCCATAGACATTTAACGAGAGAGATTGGTATGTATAGAAGGCCGATTAGAGTGTTTGCGAGATAAGCTTTCTCCGCTCGTCTTATTCTTCCGGTGCTGTGGTCTCAATCACCACTTTCTATTAGAGATATAGCTGAAAGGTCTGCCTTCCGTGAGAAGTTGAGGCACCATTACCTGCAGGCTTATGAATTCTATTTTCTTAAGTAGTTCTGTACATCTAATATGTTCTATATATTCTTGAAAATAAACAAGAAAATATCTAGACAATAACAGGGGTATAATTCATCAGAGAAATATGATAAAGAATTCGGTTTTACTTATACAACTGCGGAAGCACTTACTCACAGAGACAATAAAATATAAATATTTATCACAATTGACACAGAGATGTTTCCAGTTTGAAACCTAAAATTCTACTCCATTTGGTAGCTTCAAGACGAAGATTAAGTCTCCTTGCTATTTTTTTGGGTTTCACTAGTTGAATTGGGCTATGAAGCCTTTTTCGTACAGTCTTTACAAATTCTACATCTTCTGTTTGCCTTGGAAGTTTTTGGGCCTTATTTTGGGAGGATTTACTTCAGTTTTCTCCAGCAAAAGTGACTTTTCCACATAAAAGTCACTTAAACTCCTATGTTTTACACTTTTAGAGTCTTGGATTGGTGGGTTTGCAGCCAAAATGATATGATTCCCGCAAAAACTTCTCAAATTTATTACATGCAGAAATATCAAAATCATAGGAAAAATCGTAAACTTCAACCAAGTTTTTCTGATTAGCACCTTTTGTAACAATTTCATTTCCTCTAACAGTGACTGTTTTTGTACGTGGTGTCACAACATTAACCTTCTTTCCAGTCATATTTGAAACAAGATGCACTGGCTTTTCGTTGCAACATGTCCCTTCCTCCACATAATTTTCGGTATGTCAACGATACCACTTGACATTGGGAGTCGTTCTTTTGGAATTTGGACAAAAATTAAAAAATTTAACGTAAAGAGTAAGTTCTTGAGGAAGGGAAAACCTCTTTCATATACGTAATAATTTCTGTCCGTTTAAGTTTTGAGGTTGCTCCATACTTTCAGTTGAAGGAATTCACGTAAACATGCCCTCCTCCATCTCAAGGGAAATTCCTCCAAGACAATTCCATTTTAGCTGAAAATTCCACCCAGAAAATTTCTTTCGGATGATCTGGGCTGAAATTCTTTTCTTAGCGCACTTTCATTTGAAAAAGACTTTAATTTCAGATTATTTTTAAAATCATGCCGGTAATTCCCTCCTTGGTGGAAAAGTTTTCCAGCAAAAAGGTAGCAAAAGGATGTTTTCTAGCAAAGGTTTTTTAGGGAGGAGGGGAGGCGTACAAAAGAAACTTTACAAAACGCATCAATCATGTGAAATTCATATCTACTCCTTTAGGATTTCCGGAAATCTTTCTGGTCTACGCTGTTAATATAAAAGTAAAGAATAGCACTAAACCCCAAACTGAGCAGAACTCCTTTATTCCTCAGAGGAGGAGGACTATTCCTTCCTCATCCACACCTCCATTGCCAGGTTGCAGAAACTTCGGAGTGTGCTCCTTCGACCAAAAACTGAAAGTTCTAGTCCTTTGCGTGGAGGTCGTATTTTCAGGGAGGAGAGGGGCTCCATGGTGGTGTATTTTTTTGCGTTGGGGGAGGCTGTTTTCGTGGGAGAACGCCTTCTACCGAAAAAGACAAGCAAAGATAAAAAAAGAACGTTATTTTTTAGTAAAAAATACGTGTCAAACGAGGCATGTTCAATGCTGATAAAACTAGAAAAGAACAGAAACGTCTAACAATAAGAAATAATAGATTGCAACTAATCAAATGAAGAAGAGAAGGCGAAAATCAGAATTGTTCGTCACTAAAACTAAAAGTAATTAAAATATAACATGTGTTAGTAGGCTGGCCTCGTATTACCTGGATTTGGTTCCCAAGGCAATTCCCCCCCCCCCCAAGTTACCCGATCTAAAATTTTGAGAAAGCTATTTTGTTCAGCATAGTAGAAAAATGTAATAACAATATATTTGAAAACGACTTAATTTCCCACAGTCCTTAGGGGAGGTGCTGAAAGTTGTGAACTTTGTCCATTGTTTACATACAGTATTGATTATTGGGAAGTATACAGATGTTTTCGAGGGATTTGTTTGGTGGGGGTCGGGGGAGGAGGTTACATGAGAAGATCGTTCCACGGAGGAATTTTTCTTGATGGGAGGCAATTTTCCACGAATGGGGCACCGGATATCCCACCATTTCAAAAAAATAGATCAGAAATTAAATAAAGAAAACAAATTTTTTCAACTGAAAGTAAGGAGCAACAATAAAACTTAAAACTAACAGAAATTATTATGTATATGAGTGGGTTCGACCCCCTCGTCAATATTTTGCTCTATACGCTAAAGTTTGTTTTAGTGCTTTCTAAAGAGCAATTTATTGTAATTAAAGGGCCTTTGTGAGTCATGGGTCATTCTTAAAGAATTGGAAAAAAATAACTTTAGCGTAAAGAGTGAGGTATTGACGAGGGGACGAACCCAGGTAATAATTTCTGTTAGTGTTAAGTTTTAATGTTGCTCCTTACTTTCAATTAGAAAATTTTTTATTTTTATTTAATTATTATAAGGATCATCATAGAGTATGATATATAACGCTATTAAAAAAGCCATAAACAATTATATATATAAAAGAGCCACCATGTATTTTTCGGAATAGCATAAATAATTCCAAAAGTAAACTATCGGTTGTGAACAGACATACATTGCGTCAAAAATGTAGCCAAAAAAAATATTCATGAAAAGATTTCCATAGTTAAAATCATTATATAAAAATCTTGGCATTTATTGCAATTTAGCATTTACCATTTTACAATTTCGGGCCCTTTAAAGAATAAAATTGAAATTTCCCGTAAGAAAATGATCCAAAGACGCAATGACTACAGTTAAGATGAATAAGACGAGAAGAATAGGGTGAAAACGGGACGACCTTTCTTCTCGTTCGGTAAAGTGTTGATCAAAACTACTTTTGTCATCTGATATGCATCCTAATTTAAGCTTCCATTTCAAGAGTATTATTCTAAAACTGGTTACATTAATTTAATCAACTCTTCTTAAAGATTTATTCTCAAAATGCTAGTAGCAAGTAAAGATGTTTTTAATGACCTTCTGTGATTTCTGGACCTAAAACTATGATTAAAGTTTAAACTGATTTTTTCAAAGCGAAGAAATGACTGGAAATACCTTGCTAATGATCTTTTTTGGTTACTGGTAATACAATCATCTAAATAAGATTCTAATATTTCTGGATGAATGCTTGTTAATGGAGAACACCCTTCGTTATTTCTTTAGCTTATGTCCGCTTCATGGTGGAGAAACAGCAAAGCAGCGTCTTGACATCCATTCGTAACAGTCAAAATGAGAACTGTGTCTTCACAATCATCTTGAGAATCGATGTTAAAATCATTATTTTTATATTTTAGTATCGTGTCGAGACAAGAAAAATGCTTTTTAGGATTTTATAAAAATACTCGAAAGATGTCGTGAAGGACTGAGCGTTGAGTATCTGGATATACATCAGTAATATTTGCACCATTTTCAAGTAACAGCTCAATTATTTCTGAATTGCCGTTTATACATATCAAAATTATTGGTTTCACGGGCATAGCAATGCTATTCATATGTAGTTGAGCACCGTGATGTAGAATAGCCTCAACCATATTTTTAAGATCAGCTTGAATAGCAAGTTGAAGATAAGTAGGCTTATTGTTGTCACTTTTATTAAAGTCAATTCTGATATTTCAGAAATAGCCTACAGCTGTTTCAAAATGTCTTCACATTTCAGTAGATTGTTTAATTTAATGTGTTGAGCAGTTTTGATCCAAGTATTCCTTCGTTTGATTCAGATCCACCACTTATACTCAAATTATCATCGTAATTTTGAGTTACATCCGATAGCTTGACCCTATTTTCTCAGTTAAAATATTCTTCTTGAATATCTAATGATCTAATAGTAATTTCCATTTCCTTGCGTATGACAAAGTTTCATTTGGCCAATATGTTTTTTCGGGTATGTTTAGTTCAGGACAGGGACTACGTTGTTCAACAGATGATGTCCAGGACAGATGTCCTTTATAGTGAGATGTTTTGACAATGGGATTAATTAATTTTCACTAATCACGGAGTCATTCATTTAAAAGAAAAGAAAATAATCCTATAAATACTCAAATTAAAATACGAAGATAACTCTTCTGGTTTTGCAGCCACTCATTCAACATTTTACAAATTTTATTCAATTCTTTTATTTCATACATTTTAAAATTTATAAAAATGAAATGTTTTAAAATGAAATTAAGTTAATACTAATTCAAACTAAATTAGTTTCAAGCAAGCCTTCTTCCATAGACTTTATTTTTGTATGAGCAATATAATTATGGGGATTCTTCCTAATTTTTTTATCTGCTTCTTGGGCTGTCTAAAAATAGCCCTGTCAATTTGTAAATAATTTAGTTCTTGAAAAACAATCCATGATGCAACCAAGACCAAATTCCTTTGCTTACACTCAGCAATTTCCTGAAGTTTCCTTGAGATTGATGGCCAAAATATCCATTTATTAGTGTCTACCTCAATGAAAAGCTTTCTTTGAGCAACGCCACAACTAGATTGATTACATTTCCTTATGATCTTGCCCATGTCAAGAAAGCCATTGTTAATTCAAACTAAATTGGTGTCAAGCAAACCTTCCATAAACTTTTCATTTTTATTAAAAGCAGCATATTTGAGTGTACTCTTCCTTCAGCTACCAAAAGGTAAGACTTGGAAATATTAATAAAATATTAATATTCACAGATATATGAAAGTCCCATTTGCAAGCATTATTGTCACCAGTGTGTTTTGTTTTGTTTTTAAAGTAGCACAAAAAAATAAAATAAAAATAAAATAAAAAAAAACCTATTCAGAGATAAATATTTCATATTTGTTAGAAATTTTAACATATTGCTTCAGAATTATCCTTGAGGGATCTGTCGTGTAGGCACATCTACAGTTTTGTTTTTTGCAGGTTTGATATGTATGTAGTTGTATTGATGCTCGAAACTCGTACCTCCCTTGATCAACCTCTTGAAAAGAGTTTATGACTAGACTCTGTTTTCTATGTTCTTTGCGTACATATATATACCTACAAAATTGTAGTTTAGATTCATGTTTAAAAACACATCTATAATATTAAAAACGAAAATAACGTTGAGTCGTAACAATAGAGACGATGGAGAGAAAGCTATTTAAGCCCCATTTAGAATGAACTAATTAATTCTGATCTTTCTTTTTTAAAGCAACAAGATTATATTTTGCAACTTAACCGAATCAGTGATGATAATCTTCCTACGAAACGAATGGCTTATGGAATTGCTCTGCACAAACTGAAAAAGTGAAATTTCATTCAGTATTGTATTTTTATTCAGTTACTCTTTCACAGTTACTTTAAGAGGGTCCCATATTTTAGCTATTGTGTTTGTTTCAAGATTTAGTTTTTTATATTATGTTTGGACTTTTATAATCAGTAATTTTTGTTTTTGTTATCGTGCTCTGAGGACGGTCAAGCGGAGGTCTTAACTAAAATATTTGCATTGTATTCTATGTTTTCACTGGCTTGTGTTATCCTCGTTTTTCTCTTCTTTACTGTTTTTTTTTCGTTTTGTTTATTCTTCTCATTTGCGCTTTGTAAGTTTTCCCATTTTTGGGTTTGAAAATTTTGTATGTTACATTATTTTTCATAAGCTTTTCGTATCCTT
This sequence comes from Artemia sp. Qi Xiang Cuo, assembly GCF_049724085.1. Taxonomy (NCBI): domain Eukaryota; kingdom Metazoa; phylum Arthropoda; class Branchiopoda; order Anostraca; family Artemiidae; genus Artemia; species Artemia sp. Qi Xiang Cuo. The sequence continues at coordinate 1,092,174 of NW_028300422.1, read as the reverse complement.
TAAGGTCTGGAGTACCTATTTGAAGGTGTCTTTGCGTCGGCCTTGAATTTTTGCACAAGCTAAATTAGGTCTCGAGCTTTAAAATATATATATACCACCCTTTATGCTTGGTTTATGCTTAACTTCACGCTTAAGTGTTGCTTTTTCTAGTTCTTGTTTAACAATTTTGTTCGGTTGCATCATCCTATTGATAAATTCTTGCTTGTAATTGCATGCATCATTATTAAATTGTCGCGAGTTAATTATTTCTCCGTATGGTAGTTTGAAGTCATAGCCAAACATTATATAAAATGGGGTTTCTTGTATGGTCTCTGAAAAGACCGTGTTTATTACGTAGATTAAAATGGCAAATAGTCGTTCCAGTCCCTCCAGTTGTTTTTATTATATATTCCCAAGATATTTTAAAACAATTTCTGTCTACTCTCAATCTTCCCATTTGCTTCTGGGTGATACGGAGAAGTCACAAATTTTAATATTTGGAGAAATTTCATTAACTCCTTCGTAACTTTTGAAACAAAGTTTTTTTCCTTGTCTGATAACACTACATTGGGAATTCCGTATTTCAAAAATAATTTGGCGAGGGCCTACTGGTGGAATAGACACTTTGGTCCTTTAAAACTGTAGAAACCGTAAATTTTGAAAAGTTGTGTATTACTGAAATACTCCTACATAGCCATTATTTGAGATTGATAAGCCACCACTGGTCCTATATAGATCGAAAGAAACTATGTCAAATTGAAATTTGGCCATTGGCTTTGTTGCTAATGGTGGATGATTGTAAACTTGAGGGTCTTTTCTTAGGCTGCAAGCTTAGCATTTATTTATGAAGTCTTTGAGTTTAGTTAAAGTGAAAGGGACGAAAAAGTATTCTCTTACCTTGTGAAAGGTTTTAGTAATCCCTAAATGCGTTCCTATTTCTGAGCGGAAGAATTCAAACGCAGGAATTTCTAATTTCTGTGACAAGACTGGGATTATTGAAGTTTAGTTCCTACTGGGGGTGCTTGGTGTTACCATTCTAGATAGGATATTTTCCTTTGGATCAAGGTAATAGTTATCAATTTCTTTTCGAAGTACTCTTATTTCCTCGGTGAGTTCCTCGTCGTTCTTTTAGTAATTAATTAACGCTAAGCAATTTTTATCCTTTAGTTGATTTGCCCTCATTGTATCTAAAGATAAAATTACCTGCTTGTTGTTGCTGGCTCTGTTATTTCTTAGATCGGTTTAATTTTTTGCGACTTCCCTTTGGTTTTATAATGGCACTGATGTTTTCTATCGGAAACTTCCTCGGATCTCTACTAAGGTACTCGCATGGAGCCTTCATATTAATAATAATAGTAAGTTATTTTTACCGTCTTTACAAAACAATAAAAATGCTGATAGAGTAGTAGAAAGGAAAAAAGAATATACATAAGAAAACACAACACAAATATAACATTTGAAGTAAAAAACAGCGAAGAATGAGTTTACATATAAACCAGACAAAACCACAAAATAGTGAATTAAAAAATGAGACAGCTCTGATGAATACCACAGATGCAATTCAGAAGAATATCTACAGTATGTTTTCTATGCTTTTGGAATCTTAACTAAAGTTCTATTTTCACAGTAATATCCAATCGGATCGCGGTAGTGAATTTGTTAATCGTCATGTGCAAAAGGTTCTATTGAAATATAATACAACGCTGTATCATAGTCCTCGGGAAGTTCATTGCAGTGAAAACACATTTGATGTTTTTCTAAAGCAATATTCCAGTGAAAAAAAAAGTTGTGAAGAAGAAATTCAATGTTGGTGATACTGTTCGAATTAATAGAACCACCAATATTTTTGAAAAGGGGAATTATTTATGGAGCACTGAACTTTTTAAAGTGTCCAAAATCCTAAACACTGAACCCACGACATATCGACTGTGAGACACCAAATATGATGAGATTCTCGGCGGTTTTTATGAATATGAACTACTAAAAGTTAGAAACACTAGTGAAATTTATCAAATTGAAAAGATAATAAAGAGTCGTACTCGCAGGGGCAAGAGACAGTTGCTTGTTCGCTGACTAGGATACAACTCTGATTTTGATTCTTGGGTTGCAGTTGAAGACATTAACAATGCCCAATGATTTCTATGTGACATTCATGTCTAATGTTTCTGATCCTCTCCTCAATGATTTGAATAGAACAAGTGATTTTTGGACGAAACTCTTTTCCATCACCAAATTCGACGATGGAAAGTATGAAGTGGCTCTTGTCGACTGTATTCTCAAAAATACATATAACATCCTGAGGAAGGATCGCAAATATGATATAAAAATTAGACTCTATGGTTGGCCCCCACCCCCAGGTGATCAAGAACAAATTAAAAGATCAATTGGATGAATTATCCATACATTAAATTACCAGCAAAAAAATGAAAGAACTAAGAGGAAAATTTGAACAGAAAACAGTTTTAATTGTATTTGTTAGCGCTGAAGAAACCGAAAAGCTATTAGACCCAAGCATTGCAAAGCTGAGATCGAAAACAACAGAAAATGGACTTCGTATAATAAGTTTTACAATGCAATAGAAAGGTATGATGATAATCCTATGAAATTATACACGGATAGTTCTTTGAAGTTGAAGGATGTGTTTGTTCGATAGCCAATTCTCGCAGTTCACAAGTAATGTACATCAGAACAGAAATTAAAAATTCAACTCAAGCCGAATATGAAGGAATATTAAGAGCATTGGTGGTAATTTAAAGCCGGAATTAGGGATCAAACGACTCAAAGTTTGCCTTAGATTCTTTGTCACTGCTTGTTTGAGCTGCTTAGACTCTATAGTAAGCAAAAAAGCTCCCAAGAAAGAGGTGATGGTAAGGCGGCTTCAAGACAAACTTATAAGAGACTGACACGGCTTAAAACTATAAGGTTGTTATAGGTGGCTTAGCCCTGGTCAGATGGTCCATAATAGTCCTGGTCAGATGGAAAAAAAGGTCATCCTTTTTTAAAAATTTAAAAAGATTGCATGTAGCAGACAGATTTATCCTTTCGAAAAACTAGCCAAAGAGATTGCAAAGATAGCTAAAATGTTATCCTTTTTTTATAGATCTCCAGAAGCGAAGAAGAGTTTCAGTTTACGGAGATAAATAATGGATTCTATACGACAGACAAACTCACTTATGGAAAAATTGAAAAGATACCAAAGCCAAATTGGAAAACGTGATTTAGATGGAATCTTATCCAGTTTTATTTTTAAGTCGCCAAAGTAAGTTCAACAGCAGCCAACTTTAAAAAAGAAGCGAAAAAGATGCAACAATTAGATTGGATATCAGCAAAAAACCACGGCCAGTCAACCGGGTACCAAGAACAATTAGTGAGCAATTTCTCTGGAAAACATATAGCAAATCTTCATCTGCTTTTCGGAGCGCCCATGCTTCAGAGCCATATTTGAACACTTTCATCACTGTGGCTTTTAATATTCTTGTCTTGGTTTGCAGACTTATTTTCTTATTCTTCCAAACTTTTTTTTTAACTGTAAAAAAAACGTGAGCCTTGGCTATTCTACTTTTAAAATCTTCACTACGATGCAACTTAACCGGTTGCAGGTTTTGCTAATGAATACTTGGAAAATTTCGAGAGCATCAATAAAGCTACTTTGCATTCAAATTTTCGTAGTTATTCCAATTGAAGCCTTTCTTATTATTATATTAAATTTACTTTCTAAAAACTATGTGTTCAAAAAATGCCAAAAAACAGATGCGTGAGGATACATTACTTCTAAGACAAACCAAGGGATTTCAAGAAGAGTATCTCAGTTAGTAATCAATATATCTGATTTTAATACTCATGTTTAATAAAGTTTAATGTGTGACCTTTTCAAATTCAGATACCCATTTTTTTTTCAAATTCGTAACCATCAATACTTTTTATTTATTGGAATGTCAATTAATTAGACTTCTCAATATGACAGTCTTGCTTAGGCTCAAATCTTTGTGGAAGTGTGTAATTTATTTCAAAGACAATTTAGTCTCACGAAAGAGTGATTTACCTGCATCCATATTTGAAAAAATTTATGTCAAATATTTTTGGTCAAATAACAATGGTAAGTTATATTGAGCTTTCGTTGATTGGAACATTCAGCTAAAGCTAACTAAAACCAGAATCAGACGAGAACCGATGGTTTTAATTTAGAAATCTAAACATTGACTTTTTGCTTTAGTTTTTTTGCCAAAAACTTTGAAGCAGCGTTGGTGACCGAAGGATGTTTGTATATGTCCCCCTCTAAGAACCATAAAATGTTTTATCCTTGATCAAACAAGAACCAAATAGCAAACTGGTCCATATTTTGTATATTTATATATTTGCATGTTAATAACAGGCGCATTTTAGACTTTTATTCGAATAAATTGAAATTGAATTGAAATTGAAATTTGGCTCTTCCTCCATGAAAGATTCCCTCCTCTTACAATAAAATCAACCAGAGAAGTTTCTTCACAAGTAAAATATCTCTAGGGGATGAAGAAATTTGTCCCCTAGAAAATTCTTCTGGTGAAAGCACCCCACAGAATCCCTCCTTGATAAATTCTACCCGGGAAATTCTCCTGAGCCCCTCCTCCTCTGAAAGCGGCCTTAGGTGGCACCCCCCACCGTGTTGGTTTGAGGGATATCAGACCAAGAGAGTGCATTTTAATGCCAAAATAGTCTAAATATCCATGAGCCTTCAGATAAATACAGGAAGGGGTATGAGAGGGGGAGGAGGAATTAATCTATCATTTCCCTTCATTTAGAATAAACATGAATAAATAAGAATATAATAATATATACTATAAATATTCTATGCTTGGCCTATGCTAAGGGGCCATGGCAGCCACGGGGGCTGCCCTGGAAAGGCTTTTAAGATTTTTATCAGTGTTAAAGGTAATATCTGAAAGGGTAAGAAGGGAGGGGAGGGCTGCCCTCCGTTTCTTTTTCAATATCTCTCAACATGCCTTTAGAGTTTCAAAGCTATACCACGACAGGTTTGTCGTGGTAATTGAACATAG